>NC_071611.1:65724927-65864927 GCF_024509145.1 Vidua macroura
CCAAGATTTTATGGGCCATGGGACAAAAAAAGAAAAAAAAAAAAATAGTCCAGGGAAGGAAAAGGCTGAAACATGGGGACAGACAAATAGAAGAGCCAGCCCTGTGCTGTTGACACATCTTGATTCCAGAGAGGCAAGGAAAAGTGCTTCAGGACTCTCTCTTCCATATGATATTTCCTCCCACCACTTCTCCTGAGGTTGGACATGATTCTGTCCTGAGAGGGATCGTCCACACAGATTGAAGGGGAAAGGATGGACAGGCAGGACAACTATTAAACCCACCAGAGAAAAACTGGTGGAGTTCAGTAAGTGCCTTCTAATTTTGGTCCTTCAGTAAAACAGATCCAAAGGATGCAAGCAGGAGATTTTCAAAAGCCATGAGCTTCAGCCCAGCTTTGGTCTCACTGCAGCCAGCAGGAATTTTACTCCTGATTACCAACAGGAGCAGAATAAAGTCGGGAGTGAACAAACCCCACCTTTGAGAGCAGCATTGTTCCTTCCCTCCAGAGCTGAGCAGAGGCACGTTTCTGATGATCAGCAAAAAGCCTGCATTTAATGTCAGCCAAAGGGGGAAATAGCTAGAAACCTCACAGACACCCTGGGATGTCACAGCAGAAGAGGAGGCTGCGCTGAGCCAGGGATGAAAAGATAAATGGGGCAAAGGCAGTGTTCACAGAGACTGTGACAAAGACAGGAGGAGGGAAGGAGGGAGCAGGGAAGCTCAGGGAACAAAAGGACGGACTCTGCTCTTACCCAGGCTGAAGCAAATGCTGCTGCAGTTTGTGATGACTGAGTGTGGTACTCTGGGGGAGAAGGGGAACATTTGGCTTTTTTTCTTTATCACAGGTGAATGTGCTTGCACAGCAGGTGTGCTGATCTGGGCAACACAGACCTGGGACCAGCACATAAGGAAACAGAAAATAAAACCCAAGAAGTGTCCGTTGTCAAACCAAAAGGATGACATCAGTAAGACCAAACCCTGAAAAAACAGAGACACTGCCTGACTTCACTTCTACTGCTATAAGTGCCCACAGTCATCATCCTTTAGATCATTACCCCAAGGCTGACACTGAACTGTGATTTAAATAAATACATTCTGGAGAAGAAAATGCATTGCTTGCCTCTTTCTTCTATATTTGTAGTGGTGAATGGACCTCTAGTGGCAACAGCAAAAATCTCGGATCAGGTAGAAATAAGTTTTGGTTAAGGGAATATGGTGTAGATAGAAACCACCTGAACAAAGTTCAGAGTGAAGAACAGGTACCTTGAGTAGTCAGGCACAAGATTTTATCTTGTGAATAGCAAGGCCTTAATTATCTCTGTGTGCTGCTAACTGTGCAGTGGTGTTTGCTGGCTTTGCCAGAGCAAATAATAGTGATTATTTGTGAATTAACTGTGAAATACAAAATACAAAACCATACAAAATAATACAATACAATAGAAACATACAAAATACAAAAGTTCTTCCTCATAGCTGCAATTTATTTAGAATTATTTATAAACTAAATCATGCACCAGATTGTTTTTAGGGTTTTTTTCTTGGTTTGGTTTGGGTTGGGTTTGTTTGTTTTATTGAGGGTTTTGTTTGGTTTTTGGGTTTGTTTGTTTGCTTGAGGGTTTTCTTTTTTTTTTTCAGTTGCATTGAGATTAGCTTTTCTTCAAAGCCTCAATTTTTATCTTTGAAATATGAAAGTCTGGAACAGTGCAGAAATTCAGTAAAGGCCCGAGTCATATTCATGACAGTGGGACAGCATTGCAGAATTGCCCAGCTGGAAGATATTGTGTGCTTTACAAGCTCAGGTGAATGCAGTGGGGAAAGGCTGAGATCAAAATCTAAATTAAAACACTTTTTCCTCTAGCTAGTTTTCATTGCAGTCACCCATGAGCTTCTCATTAGGAATGGGATTGGCCAATGAATTCATGGCACTTGGAAGATATGCAATTTATGTGTCCTACCCAAAAGAGAATCAGAAATTTAATATCCTACGTCCTATCCTACATGCAATTAATTTTCAATAAATCATTAGGTTTCCAAGAGGTTAAGTTAGATTTGAAAATGACAGCAAGACAACTGAGATTTTCTGGTTAAACCTCCAACCATCAGAATTCACCATTTTGCCAGAGTAGGAAAAACCAAATTTTTAAAAAAAATACTGTTGCAGCAAGGGTTTGTGGGGCCAAGGAAGGGAAGGAAGAATGAGAAGCAAATACAAAGGAAAGATGGAGAACGATAACTTAATAGAAATGTAAATACAACTATATATACACACATACACGTACTCTAAATAAAAGTGTCCATTTGTGCCAATTTGGACATAGGCCAAGGCACATTGTTCATCACTAATATCAATCACAGGCTTCAGTTTTGCTTAAAAACTGCACTTTGGGGTCAGGTTACAAAGTGCCTCACACCTATTACCAATGAAATTTTGTGCATGGGGCTCTCTGACCCTTAATGGTGTCTCCACAAGTGGCTTGAACCTGTACCCCCACCCTGCTTGTTAATGGCACTGGAGCAGGGTGGAACAGGGACTGAGGCTCCCAGGGCTTTGTAGACAACAGAGCAGAAGGGTCTGAACCACTGTTCCTCCAGATCCCCTTCCTCAAGGCCCCTCTCTGGATTTCTGGCATCTTCTTCTCTTTGGCTACAAAGTCTTTGCTTGTCAGAGGTTTTATTTCTGGTGTTGACCTCAAAAACCAGACCCCAGCCTGAAATAAAGCTCCTTTGTGCTCCCAGAGAAGGATTGGCCCAGCTGAGTAAATGAGATGTTGTGAGGGGTCCTGTTGCAGCTCAGTTCTGCATAAAACACTGCTGTGCCTTCACCACAGGGTCTGAGTACTTCATACTCCCCTTCTCCTTTCATTTTCACTGGAATGGGGCAGGGGCAATATTCCATTTCTTTCCAGGTGAGGAACTGCTGGACCAAAAAACCTCATGGAAAACACCCACATGTAGAGCAAAGAGCTGAGATGTTTGGTTTGTCCTGCTTCCCCAGTGCCACCACCCTGTCCATCCCTCAACCCTGGAGGACACAGACGTGTGCCACCCACCTGCAGTGTCACTACCTCCTATTGCAGGAGGATTATACAGCCACCCACAGCTCCTCCAGCCAGTGAGTGGCTTTTGGAACCAGTATTTGTATGCTTGAATCACAGACAGCTCTGCAGAGTGGAGCTTTGGCGCTGGTGCCTCTCTCCATGTCCGATGAAGTGCCTGAGCTGGGTCTCTCTGGGCTTGGGAAGCAGTACTGAAAGTGGACAAGTGCCCAGCATAGGTAAGTGTCCATCTCTCCAAGTGCTATTGGTTCACTTTGTCTGGCTGCAGACACGAGGAATCAGTCTGCATTTTCACTTCAGGTTGCCTTTGCAGCTCACACATGATGTCCTCCTTGCTGATGTCCTCTCCCAGGGAATATCCTAGAGGCAGAGAGAACAGTACCAAAGAGCAGGCACCCCAGCTCAGCCCCAGCAACATTCTGCTCCTCTCTTAGGCATGGCTTAGCCTTTTTTTGGCCTTTTTTCACTACTCACACAGTATGAAGGAGTGGGAGGGAAGCATGGCTGCCCTGTTATGAGCTCCATATCTTTTTCATCTCTCCCACCCCATCAATGAAAGCACAAAACCTACTCAATTAGAGCAGCTTAAAATGTAACCCACTAGGAAAGAAATTTTTTAGGAGGAAGAGAGAGAGGTCAAGCAACAGGAAGCCTACTTTGGGTCCACCACTGCCTAAACATCACATTGTCATTTCTCATTTCAATGTGATGTCTCTTATCAAAATTCCTCCTTCTTACATGTGTGCTTTTAAAACTCAAGGCTCATCTGAAGGTAAATGTTTTTGTTCAAGACTAAAGATTGACTCTAAAGGAGTTATATTTTCCCACTACTTTTTTGTTTTATAAGGGGAAAAAAAAAAGCTGTAAAAATTGTTACATGGCCAGTAGAACTAAGATAAGTGTAAAGACCTATTTTCCACAAAGTTCCAGTCTTATTAATCTGTAATGTAGGTATGACACTGCAAGTTCCAGCATCTCTTTTCCTCTCCCTGTTTTTCACCACACACTTATTGGAAGGTGTTAAAATACACACGGGAGAGATGCAGATTCAACAGCAGCAAAGTCTAGGAGGACAAGCCCCACTGAATGCCAACCGCAGCTTAGAAACCAAAGCCTTCTTCAGCAGGTTTTTTTGGGTTTTTTTGTGGGTTTTGTTGGGGTTTGGTGTTTTTTTTTTTTTTTTTTTGGTTTGTTTTTTTTTTGTTTGTTTGTTTGTTTGTTTTGTTTTGTTTTGTTTTGTTTTTTAACTCCATTTAAATCTGCAACTACCTGGCTAAATGTTATTTGTAAAGCTTTTGTGGCCCTCCACACTTCAGGAATATAACAAAATGAGACAATCACCCCTCCTCTTCACCATGAGCAATTTGTGTTACTCAGTGCACGTCAGACATCCTTCTGGGAATGGTGGTGTCAGATACATCACCAGATGCATTCCAATACCCAAACTGGGCTTCCTGGGGCCTGCCCGTGTTCTATCCAGGTTCTTCAGACATCTTATAAGGAAATTATCAAAGAGGCTACCAAAATCCTGACAGAAAAATATCCTGGTGTGTATCTGTTTGCTGATAGAAGTTTGCTAAACCCTCTGGTGTGTTAATAAGCTATTAAAGACCATATTTGCACTCTAATAATAATTAAAATATCACCAGTGGGAATCTGACCTTGTGTGTACAAATCCTTGTATGACAATTAACGTAGCAGGAAGATGTGCTCCCAAAAACAATTAAGATATAATTGGATGAGCTGATCCAGAAAACATATGGTTTATTTATAAGAAGGCAGAGGTGAAAGAAGCAGCCACTTTCAACATGGCACAAATTAGAGCACGAGTAGGCACTACTACTGTGGCACTCTAATTAACTGAACTATTTAATGTTATATTTAATTTAGTTTTTATCACAGGGAGAAAACCACCTAATTACACAATTTCACAGCCTCATTTTCACCTTCACAACTCCTTATGTGGTCAGATTATGTCACCCCCAAGTAGATGGCAAAGCAGCCCTTCATTTGTTGTGTGCAAGGATGCCACCACTCTGTCGAATCTTCATCTGGATTTGTTTGTCTATTTTTTTTTTTTTTTTTTGGTGGGATTGGGTTCTCATGTCTCTGAAATAATTTAACACAAGTCAGAGCTCATCATGTGGTGGCAGGGGTATGGTTTGGCAGCACACAAGAGCTGCTGGAGATGACACAAAAGATGCCTGGGGGACAGCCAGCTACTAGATTACACACCAAGCCTTCCTCCCCTCTGCCTGGCCAAAAGTTGTCTCCAAAAAGCTGACAGGAAGAATAGCCTGAGGATTAACCTGCTCTTCTGGGGAGAACCCATTTCATCTCCTCTGCTCTGCTCTAGGCATCTGTCCTGCTCAGGCCTGGATCCCCTGACTGCCTTCTGCCCTGCCTGTTGGCTCTAAAGTGAGATGGCCATGAAATCCAGAGCTGGGCTAATGTCTGTCTCATCTAGGTCCATAATGTGTTCTTATTTGTGAAATAGGAGGCAAAGCATTTCCCTCTTCCTCTTCAGGAACTAATTAGTTCCTGAGGTTAAAAAAAAAAAAAAAAATCTCATAATGTACACAAACTCCACCGTAAAAATGCAGTAAGAATGCGGTAAATAAGGTGTCCAAGAGGCCTGAAATAACTTGTTTGAGGACTGAATATATCCTGGAGGAATGGGAAGGAGGTCCAATGAAAACACCTGTAGTTCCAGTGCTGGGAGATGGCTGACATGGTGCAGAGGCAGTGCTAAAACATGGCTGTAGGGTGAAAAGTGCTGGTCCTAAAAACCTCCCAGCTGTGTTTGGACTTCTTGGAGTTAGGAATAGCCTTATCTTTTGGGCCTGGGGGTTATCCAAAATAGGGCAACACCATCAAGACTGTAAGAGCCCTTCCAAGAGAACCAACAACAGAACACCCCAAATCCCACAGCAAGCAGTGGGCTGGACAGAGAATGCAGCACTCCCTGGGAAGTACAGGAGGAGCTCACCACACCTGGTGCCCATCATTATGTCCATGATGGGCAGAAAACACCCGGGTCCCAAGAAATCCCTTCCTCTTCGACATCCTCTCCCCAGCAGGAAAATAAATTGGTACCATGAGACGTCAGATCCACACTGGCGTGGTGGGGTGGTGGCCTCCACCCCAGGCAGTCTGTGTCAGCAGTGCTCTGTGCTGGAAAACCACTGGGAAGAGGCAAAACTTCACTCAGGAGTTGCTGATATTGGCTGCCTGGTGTCTCCTGACACCTGAATGGGTAGCAGGGGAGCAGCCAGAGGTGTGGACAGTGCTGCATTATCCTATTGGGCACGTCAGCTTCTCCTCGCTGAATCCCAGGCAGCTTTCCCCTCAGGAGAGCATGTCCTGACTCTGTCCTTAAGAAAACTTTGGATTACTGCAAACAAAACTTTAGATAGGGTTCTGTTTGTCCTTCCTGTGTCTCTAGCCACTTCCAGCTGCACTGGGTGTGATGTGAGGAAGTTGTGCAGATTTAGCCGTGCTGGCTTCAAACTGGTTCTCAAGAAACAGCACAGTGCAGTTTTTCCAGCCTGGACTGCTATAAAGGACAGAAATCTTGCCTACATGCTTTACATGGGGGGTAATTTACAAGGGGGTGATTTACAAGCCCAGAGGAGAAAATTCCAGCATACACCAAAACTGGGGATCTTGAAACACATCTGAATGCATGCAAAGTGCACTTAATTAAGTCAGTATCCCATTGGAAATCCCTTAACTGCTTAAGGGGCTTAACTGCTGTTGCATGAGGAAGAAAATTGTAAAGTGAAATATATACTTTGGAGCTGAATCAGCCACACAATTTCAGGTTGGCAGGGCAAGCTGTGTTTACAACTTGGTGCATTCTGTTAAAAAGGTGAGCTAAAACATAGGTACCACAGCTAAAAAAGTTCTGAACCTGAGTAAACTCATTTCAAGTCCCGAAAAAGCTGGAGTTTTCTTATATAACAAAGCAGCAGCTAAAAGAATCAGTAATAAATAGGTGCCTTAGCCCATGTCTTTGGCTGGTAGAACATGCAGACACATCCATTATCACCTTTTCTCTTTTTATATGAGCCCTTTCCACCTCTGGCTGTTGCAACAAGGATGGATTCAAGAATCAGAGGAATTCACAGGAGATGCTGGGAGCATAGAGCCCTGCATTTTGCATATGAAATACCCGTGGTAACAGTCTTGGGCAGTCCCTGTAATTGCTGGTGAATGTTATAGGAAGTTTTGGACCACTGTCAAGTAGTAAAAGCAAGTGAAGGAATAATACATTTAGGAGGTTTGTACCTTTTCAATGCCGAGGAGTGAGTCAGTGTAGTCTGGCAGCCTGTGAAAGTCACATTCCTGGTTATATTGCTTGGTGAAGAAGAGATTCCTGATGTCATTCCCAAGTTTGGTGAGATCCAAAGCCAGTGTGAAACCTTGGCCATAAACCAGCTCTGCCTCCATACTCTGCCTCCTTTCCCTACACATATCTGATGTTTTAAATTGCATTTTCCTGCATGAGGCAAAAACAAGACTTCTCTGTGTGCTTCCTTTTAGGGACACATTGCTCAGTGAAGCAGAGATTACCTGGGCATAATAAAAAGTCAATTTGCAACAATATTAAGATAAAGACTGCGTTCAACATTTTTAATTCAATATTTTTATTGATTTGAGGGACTTGAAAGTCTGTTCGTTACTTTGTAGGTTGTAAGCGAGAGGGCCTGTGAGCTTTGAAAAACAGGCTGAGGAATTCAATCTGATCTTGACAGAGTAGGAAATTAACCTGGGAAAAGGATGAAGAAAGTAAATTAACTGTCTAAAAAAAAATCTGGAAGGAATAATCAATTGTTCAAATACCGTATAAAAATATCTGGGGGTTTTAGGCGGCCACAAAGTACATGTAAGCCAAGAGTGATACAGACATGTCTGCATGCAGGAATACAGCAGTTATGTCTAGCACATCTGAAGTCACCCCTCTGCTTCTTCACACATAGGTTTTGCATGCAATATACCTATTGGGTCATTCTGTGGGCATCAGATTCCAAGGAAAATGAGGGTCCATTGCAGCAAATGCAAAGGAGAGCAACAGTGAAATTGAGAGTCTGGAAATCTTGACCTGCAAAACACAGAAAAACCTTGGTGGTTGTCTGGCTCAGAGGACAGCAAAGGGAGGTGTGGGAGATGTCCTCAGCTGCTCTGAGGAAGAATGGAATAACCTGCCTCCCATTTCCATTGCAGATGGGACACAAAATTATGCTGTCTACTGCAGGAAAAGGTCATTAGCTCCAGCTTCAGGAAACAAAACATGCAGGCAGCAGCAGCAGCTGAGCCCCAGGGCATTGGTATCACACCTCCACCTCTGGAGGGATTGAAGAAGAGATTAGACAAACATCCATAACTCAAACCAGCCCTGGGGCATGGCCATGGAGCAGACATCTCTTCCAGGCATGTTCTCTGGTTTCCTGTTTGCCAATTGACTTTTTAAATAAAGCACCTACATCAGAGGATTATTTTGCTCTTCTGTTGTGTGAATGGATTGCTGATGCTCAAATTCACTGCCTCTGGTTCTCCTCAGGCTCCTCTGTGGATTTGGCATTGCAGAGAGCCCCAGAGCAGGGTTTCCTGGCTGTCTGACCACTGTGAGCACCTCCCTTGTTTGTCCCTGAGTTACCACAGCTCAGCTGGAGCCAGGTGTCTCCTCCAGCCTTGGCTGGAGCCCCAGCTCTCCTCCCCAGCTCTACTTACTGATAAAGAACCTGAAAACCTTGGGGTAAAAGCACTTTTGGAAAGATCACAGTCCTCTCAACCCTTTGGTGTTGAAGGTCTACATGGAAGCAGAATGCTTAATTATACTTATATTAATTTCTAATTAATGAGTCCTTATTTCCCTCACTAAATTCCCTCATATAATTCAACTCTTACTCCCGGTTCTGGGAGTAAGTAACTGGGAGTGCCCAAGTTGGAAATCAGGGGTTTGGTTGCCAGTTGCAGGGAGATCAGTGTAAAATCAACAGTTTGAAGCCCTGTGGTTTGTGTTCCTGCAATGGACTGTTTCCTCTGTGCTGGGTGTTCAGATGCATGACCACAAAGCCAATTTAGATAAGAAAGAACTTTGCAGCAGTTGTGATAAAAGGATGCAGAAACCAGAGCTGGGGAGACAAGAACATAGTCAGAAGAAGGAGGGGGCAGGGGGAATTTCCTGTTTTACACACACAAAACAAAACAGCATAAAACCCGTATGTCTTACCCCAAAGCTGATAGTCATTTTTCCTGCTCTTTGAGCAGCAGGAGGAGGCACAGCCACATTATATGGAAGGATGGCAAGCCACCATTCTGTCCAAAGGCACTGCTGTTAACAGAATGACACCTGTCCACTTCGGTAGCAGTGGTGCTTTTAAGGACTTTATTGGAATTGTTGGATAGGAAAACTTCTGTTCCATCCATCAGTCTGGGTGGATAAGGGCCCACAGCCTCAGCTGCTGTCCAAAATCATGATTGTCTATACAGATATGCTTCCCCAAAACAAAGCTTAGGTGCCTGCCAGCAAAGTTCCTTCTCTCTAATTTTGGACTGGAGATAGGAGAAACATTCCCAACAATGTTGCTGTGGCACTTGGATCAAAATCAATGTTATCAGGGGGAGTGGAACAAGGAATTAAACAGGTTTTTTTTTCCCTGGCATGTAGTTAGAATATCTTTGGGTTTGGTAGGGTTTGGGATTTTATAAGAAAAAGATAGGCAGGGGGGGAAAAAAACTCCAAACCACCAGCCTGGAAAGCACAGCAAGCCTTCTGCTTTGGGATTTTCTTCAGAAAAAAAAAAAAAAAAACAGTTTGCAGAAAGCCACCTAACTCAATTCAGAAAAGCAGGCAGCAGCTCCTGCTTTCCCTTCAACCGCAGCATTTCTCATGGTCAAAGCAGCTACCAGGGACAACTCCAAAAGTGTTATATTTTTCCCCCTGAGGATTTCAAGTCTTTGAGGTTCTCCTTGCACCACTTTTGATACAATCACTGTTACTTCACTTCTCTGGCAGCAGCACCTAGCAACCTCAATCATCTTGGCAGATATTATGCAAACACACAGGTCCATTTGCACCGTTCTGCATGTCAGCCCCTGAGCTCTCCTATTATTGCTGGGACTTATTTGCATAGCTGGTGAGTGTTACTGTGCTACCTGCCTTTCAAACACCCTTGTCTCAGCCAGATATCTCAGAGAGCTTCTCCAAGTGTAAGCAAGCCAAGACTTGGAGGAATCTCTCTCTTCGAACTGTCATATTCCCTGAGAGAATGTTGGGTTTTTGTTGTGTTTTTTTTTTTTTTTTTTTTTTTTTTTTTTTTTTTTTTTTTTTTTTTTTTTTTTGTTTTGTTTGTTTTTTATTTTGTTGGTTTTTTTTTTTTTCCCTTGCCTCTGGGCTGTCCTTTTTCAAAACTGGAGTCACCAAGGCAGATAGATGAGGAGATCTCAGTTCTTTCTGAGCATTTGCCCATCAGTGTGTCGTTTATATTCCCCTCACTTTTAGAAACCCTTCTCAGGGCTTTGTTTGCTTTTCAACTGCTGCCAAACATTGTCCAGATGGTCTTAATGTCACATCACTGTAGGTCTTTTATTTTCTAGTCTGTGCCCTCTTTTGTCCTTCCTTCCAAGCCAATGTCTCTAAGATTATTTTGGGCCCCTTACTTCACTTCCCCTCCCTTCTGTCCATCAAGCTGGGTGAGTCACACTCATCTGTCCAGGAAGCCTCATCTATTACCCCAATTGCTCTGGACTGAAAGAAGAAGAACAGTCATCTCCAGATGACATTGTTCATGCCGCCCCAAAGCAGCTCACCAAGGGTTTAGGTACTTAATACCAAGCAGTTGCTCCACACACACACACAAAAGGCTGCCCTAGCAGCACTGACTGAACCTTCAGGAATGTGCTTTGGAGAGGGAGCATCCTGCCAGGAGCCTGCAGTTATCACATGCCAGTGTGTTTTTTAGCAGTACCAGGAGGTCCAATTCCCACCTACACACACATGCAGGAGGAACCCACGTGTGCCAGCAGAGATGTCCAAGCACAAACCTTGGGCTGAGGCTCAGCTCCTCATGCAAGGTGGGTAAAGAAAGATGCACACAATCCTTAAATTCAGACAAATGGATGCATTTCCTCAATGTTTTCCTCACCAGCATGATCATTAGAAACCTTCATTTCGCTCCTGTGTTTTTCTCTTGCATTGTAAGTAGCTATCTGCCCTGAATTTAACTCCATCACAGTGAACATTTCTGCATTCCTTCAGTCCCATCCTCAGGGAAGAAAGCTTTTCTGACTTCTGCCACTTCCTTCCAAATTCTGAGGGCATTTTTCCAAGGCCATTGGTTTCATCATTGTCCTTAGTTTTGATGCTCTCCCGCCTGCTCAGTTTTAAAATCGAATCCTGGCCAAACATTGCATTCCTTCAGAACAGGCAGCTCTTTCTCTGTAATGTAACCATCAATATCAGCAAATATGAAGGAAAATAAATTATCTATGCCTCAAGGAACAGCTACTCCTGCCCTTCAGAGGCACAGTAGAGGAGACATTTGGGTTTTGGAAACAAGGCTGTGCAGGGTGACAGTGTAAAGTTGTAGAGCCCTTTGCAACCTTTAGTTTAACACCACTCATTTCTGAAAGGAGTGGGAAGTATTTTTGATTTTAAAAAGAAGGAAAAAAAAAAAAAAGCCTAACCTCACCTGTGTCATAATGAGCTAAGACAATAAAGGGAGCTGAAAACTTCATAAATAAAGGACTTGACTGACAGCATCTCGGGAGTCCCCATGTTGTGTTCAATCCATCAGACTTTGTGAGACATGGAGCCAAATTCTCACATTGCTTACCTACCAGTGCAGGTAAAATCCCTTCTAATGCCAGAGAAACAAGTCTGGAACCACACACTGGCAGTTTCTAGGAGGTGAGCTTGGTGTTTTCTCTCCCATCCAGTTCCAGGGTTATGAAAGCACTGCAGAACTTCCCGTGGGGGGCCTTTGTATGCTTACGAAACTGTGCAGCAAAAAGTGCTGCAACCAGCAAGTTAACAGGATAGCAAGGTGCTGAGGGTCATAAGGTCTGCATAGAAATTAATTTTGGGAAGGAAGGAAGTTTTCTTTTTACATGGAAAAAAAAAATAAAAGAAAAAGAAAGGAAGAAATCTAGTTCACAGAAACTTCAGGTCGACCTCATTTTTTTTTTTCTAAGAGCACACAATTCCAAAAAATCAAAAGCACCTGCAATCCTTCAACACCTTTGTGAAATCAGGGCAAATCTTGGGCTTTTCTTATTTTCCAGGGTAATATAATACAGCAAGTTCAAACCAAAAGATCCTTCCCAGCCTGCCTAGTAATCTCCTGAGAGCCATCCCATACATCCTAAAACAATGCTGTCAGTTGGATGATGTGATTAAATGGCATCCAGGTTAAAGCCAACGCAATCCAGAGAACAATGATTTCAAACTCAGCAGTCCCAGGAAGTGGAATGTATGGTGTTCCTCTTTTTTTTTTTTTTTTTTTTTGTGCCATCAGGAATATTCCTCCATGCTGAGAAAATGAGAGTGAAACTCTCAAAAGAAAGTCACTCTACCTGCCCACCAACATGAAGATCTGGGTGGGATATAACAGCAATGGTGTCAGGAGCCATTCAAGACCATATTTAAAGCAGAGATGTGTTTTACAAGATTTTAATTAAAGGAAACACAGAGGGTTTTTTAAATAAATCTGTCCAACCTCTATTTCTTACCAGGCTATAATGATAGAGGCTTGAGACTGCAGAAACCAAAATACTCGGGCACAAAAAACTGGTTTTGGATTTTTCACTTCCTCAGCCTGTAACACAACTTTCATTTCTAGAAGACAGAGTCAATGATCCTGAAATTTTTGGTAAAATCCTTAAACTCTGGAAATGGTACTGTGTTCTACTGCTGAGCATCAGGTTCAGGGTCCTGGTTCCAACCAGGATCCAGGGTTCTGTGGCAGGGTTGCAGAAAGCCTGTCCTGCAGCAAGGATCAATATCAGTGCAACACAGGGGAGGCATTGTAGACAGGCGAGTGTACAGAAACAACAAAGGCATTGGCCAGCACAGTGATCAGCACAGGTCAGCCAGTGATCCTGGGACAGCAGCAGCAACTGCAAGGGTTTTATGTGCATGGGTTGCTAGAAAAAGCTGATTCTTGAGGGGTTATGCATACCCTGAATGGGGAAAGCTGAAGCATGGCCTAAACAGACAAATCTGGTGAGAAACCCAAATCAGAAATTCCTATGAACAGTTTCCTTCCACCTCCACAACCCCATTACTGTGGTTGTTACTGTAATTATTGCGGTTGTTGTTATTATTTCACCAGTTCTGATGTTTACATTTAATCTCCATCTGCCAGGCAGCTGCTGCAGAGCAGGGAATCCTCTGCGTATGCACAACTGCTTTGGTGACCCGAGTAATTACACAAGTGCTCCATAGCTTTTCCCTTCCCCAGGCACCGTGGAGATGACATCCCTGAGACAGCAGGAGACGGGTTTGGTCTGTGACTGTGGATCATCACTAAATTGTTTCCTGAGCTCCTGTCACCACCCTGTAAGGATTAATGTGAGCGGAATGAAAAGCAGAGCTTTCCTCTCAGAGCCTTCCACTCCTGCTGCTCACAAAGGAGGATGAGCACACCCCACGTGCTCCCAGCACTTGAGGCAGAGCTCGGGAGCCTGGCAGCTGAGGAGGAAGGGGCAGGTCATGGCACACTGAGGGTGGGGAGGTCACCAGCAAACTGAGCCTGCACTTCTCCAGGCACTTCTGAGAGAGGAGCTGAGCCTTGCTCAGGGGCAGCTCTTTGTCAAGAAATACACATTTTTTTCTGCCATGCTGCCTCAGAGGAGGACACCTTGCATTGTCCTGCCTTGTGCTGAATCCCTTGGGCCAAGCAGCACTCAACTCCAGAAGGCAGAGCTGGGGCACAGAGGAGCCCACACCGCTCATCCAGCTCCACACAGACTCTCAGTTCTGCCAAGGTGAGGCCACTCAGCTTAGCAGCAGCTCCAGCAGCCAGCCATGTTTTTGAAATCATGTAGGCACTGAGCTCCTGGAGGTTCCTCAGGTTTTTTTTGCTCTCCAGGCAGTAGCAGCAATAACTCCCAGAGCTTCATAAATATATAGGGCACAGCTCATGTCACTGCAAGCACGGTTAGAAACACTGAGGAGCTAGATCCAGCTAGCTATTTATAGAGGGACATAGGAGCACCTTCCAAATCACTGGAAATGCTCCAGACTGACTCGTTTTGTCACTGGAACCAAAAGATGGGATTTCAAAGAACATGGACATGTAAATCTGCACCTCTGAATACCCGACAGGGCAGCAAAGAGCTGTGGCCAGAGCCTCTGCTCAGATTTTTGGGGGCTACAAAGGGAGGTTAATCCATCAGTCAGGGGAGGGGTGGTGATCTGTGCCAGTGGAAGAGCTGCTGCCTTGGGGGAAGCTTCAGAAACCCCAGTCACACCTTCCAATTCACTAGGAAATTGCTCTTGCAGAGACACTGTGAGATGCGTGTGTGTGCATGCATGAAGCTAGCAAGACTTCCCTCTTTATTTTTGTTTTTTTTTTTCTCTGCAACTGGATGGGAATAGCTTCACCCAAGCTCTTTATGGACTGTGTGGCAGCTACCCAAACACCAGATCTTCACACACCTTCTAGTTCTATCCTTTGGTGTCCCCATCTTTCCACATTCATGGTCCCCACTAAGCCTGTCCTTGCAGGGTTCCCACCTTTCCCACTTCTTCATGCCCAGTGCATCCCAATAACTTTGTTTACTGCACCATCTACCTGCCACAACTCTGTCAGGCAGCACTTTTCCTGGCAATGGAACCAGAATTTAGTGCCACAGCTGCCCCCACAAGGGATCAGCATCAGTCACTGCCATAGGCTGGGAAATACTCAGGAGGTGACCTTCCATTGTGTTAATTTTTTCTCTTTATGAAAAATATTTTTAATAGTATTCAGAGTCTTCTTGTATTTATTAAATATTTCTGGAGGTAATTTGACAGAGTTCATAATCTTGTTTTTCTTCAGCAGCATGAAGTGCTGGAGGAAATAAGGGTTGACCATTGTGGATGAGAAAGGAGAAGCTGACAAAACATCTGTGGTTTTTTTGCAGTCCCATTTACAGAGAGGAACAAGACACAGATGTGCAGTTGAGCAAAATAGGTGTTTTTGTAAGAAAGGGAGCATTACAGCTCTGGGCATCATGTGAGACTCAACCTTTTCTAAACTGAGGTTCAGGAAAACCTGTAATAAGACTTTGTGCAACAAGAAAGAATATTGAACCAGTTCAAGTCCACTGACAGTTGAAAACTCTTTTTTTGCTGTGGTTATGTCTCTGGAAAAGCACAGAGAGGGGAAAATACTCCAGTTTTCAGGCAGCAGCTGGTGGTAGGATACAACAGGGAAACAAAACAGCTACTCTGGGATGCTTGCAAGTCTAAAGGCATGATCCAGTTCTCTGGCACAGGGGAATTTCTCACCAGGAGTGTGCAAAGTGCATGCCCTTCTTTAGCCTCCACAGTTAGTGAGGCTCCCTGGTACACCTCCTGGGCTTCAGAAGGTGAGAAACCAGGCCTGGTGAGGTCATGGAAAAACACCAGGGAAACGTTGCCTGACATGCTCTGCCTTTCCTCAGCCTGTGCTGTTTCTGTAATCGTGACCTCATTCTTTCTCCAGTGTCCAGCCTGGATCCAGGGATGGGAACTGAAGCTTCTCATCTCACTTGCCTGCCTCTTTACCAAGCTTCAGAGAAGCTTGTAAAGGCATTGACTCCCTGACACCTCTGCTGCTTGGCCGAGATACCACCAGTCTGTTAAGCCTCCTTCCCTCTGCATCTCTGCTTCAGGTCCACAGGGATGAGATAACTCAACTTTAATCCCTTTTCCTGGTCACTGTGCCCCTGTTTGACACCCCAGCCTTCAGCACTAGGTTTAAGAGAAATTGGAGAGCATGATTTCCTGCTTCAGTGCATCTGTTTAATAAAGTGCCCAGGTGTTGAAGTACCAGGTGTCTTCTGGGCTGGTAGGGGTGGGTTTGTGGGACTTGGTGGAACAGGAATGCTGCAGGTTCCAATCAAAAGTAAACCCTTGCCTCTCCAATCGAGCTCTCAGCAGCACATTGTTCCTAAACAAAGGCCATTGCTGCTGCACTTTGAGCAAGTGGCACCCACTGCTTTGATTCGCAAGGAGATTCCTGCCACAGTAAGGCTCCTACACGGCAGGTTTTGCATCCATGGAATCAGCACCTCCCAGCAGAAAACCTCAACCTCACCTGTGGAAAGTTTCCAGCCATCATTGCTTTGGAAACAGCGTTTAGGGCAAATCACACTGCCACATCAACACTGAATCATACCTCAGATGCAGATATAAGCCTAGAGGGTTTCCAGAACAAGATTTTTTTTTTTTTTCACCACACCCTTAATTAAAAAAAAAAATCCCTTTTCCACTTCCAGTTCTTCCCAGGGCAATGAGCATTGTTAGAAGTGTTTGCATTGCTGCTGTCTGCCAAATTAACATTATCACTCTCACCACTGCAGGAGCTTCTAGGTGATGCTAGCTACTCACAGGCAGTAATTTCAGAAGCACTAAAAGCAAACAGGATATATGGCTACATTTAACTATCACTCTGCTTCTACAAGCAAGAATCCCAAATTCTAAGCTTTGTGAAAAAGCCAGAATATCAGATGCCTCCAAGCAACCTGCTTTGAACACATATTTTGTTGCTCTTCACTCTTTCAGGTATCTTTCCACAGCTACTGTTGTATCAGAAGGTACGTAGTGAGAAGTAAAAATTATCTGAAATATCAGTCCACGTTTTGAACCAGGTTCACACGGAACATTTCACCTCCCATTTGCCCACCTTGAACCTCCTGTGGAATTCACTTTCCCCACATTCCTGCTCCCTGTAGGAGTAGGACAGTATTGTCACAGCTGACTGAAGCTGGAGTCATTCCGTGGAGGAGAAAACTGAGGATGATTCATCCAAACCTTACCTCCAAGCCTGACCTTTAAGATTGTTTTCCCTCTCCCAGCTGTGTGTGCCAAGTCTCGATATATCATCATCAGTGGGAAACACATAACTGCACTGGAGGAGGAAAAGAACTAGGAGACATGTGAGTGATACAATGCAGAGCTGCCAGATCTGTGACAGCTGCTGAGGTCTGACATTATGCACATCCAGGTAAATTATCATTTTGATATCTATTTTGCTGTGGGCACAGGAGCTAGCAAAAACATACGAGGGACTTTTCATTATTACCGCATCATGAAGGAAGTATTGAAAGCTCCATTTCACCCAGTGGCTGTTTTCTCAAAGGAGGAGAAGACTGGTGATGTCCATTTCAAACACCCTGAAGTGGGTTAAATGAAGGCGTTCCTTCAAAAATGCTAAATCTACAATTCCTTAGCCCACCAGGACATATTTTAAATTAGCTTTCCCAAACTTTTCCGAAAGCTCTCAACATCAATAACAGCAGCCTAAGCACTGTAAATAAGATGTCTTTTCCATGCTGAACAGCTTAATAAAGAAGAAAAGTGAGAAAAAAAAGAATCAGAATCAGAAAAGCTGTGGGATATCAAGGCTGTCCCTGTCTCTGTGGGGACAACTCCTCATATCTGCTCCGAGTGCCTTGCAGCTTTGGCAAAACCTCTGGCTCAAGCCTTGAGCTTTGTCAGGCAGGCTCCTGGCTGATCTCAGCCCATGGTGCTCTGTCAGGTCTCCATCACCCTGTAGGATGAAGCATTTTCCCTGCTTTTTGTGCTGAGTGAGTCCCTGCAGTTCCCTGTAGCCTCTGGTGAAATGCAGAGTTCTGCCTGAGACACTGAGCTTCCCCAGGCCCGTGAAAACCAGCCTCCCAAGATCCCACAGCCTGCTTGGAGAGCTTTGGCTTTGTCAGTGAGATAGGATGAAATATACCTTCTTGTGGTGGAAATATTAATTAAGTTACTGTTTCTGAAGTGTATTAGATGTTATGGTGTCTCTGTCTCTTCTTATCTGCAATATGGGCTATCTGGCCCTTCTCTCTACCCCAGCCAATATTTTATACAAACCTGGAGTGCAGAGTCTGCGCTGACACGTTACAGGATGAGCCAAGTGACTATCATTCAAATATTTATTTCATGAGAAGTAAGAACATTTTGCACTTTTCTCCAGAACTCTTTCAAAATCAGCTCATTTCTTCTTGTTGGAAGAGGGCCCATTGTTCATTTAACACTAAAGATAGAGCTTTGCTGTTTTCTTTTAAGTCAGCATTTGGAGGGTGGACAGCAGAGAGGGAGTTAAGCTTTATTATGCTACCTTGTCAAAAGGATACAACATTATGCAAAAGGAATGAAGTGGAACAAAAAAAAATTTGCTTTCTTTTCCATATGCTCTGTCTCACTGGCATACAGTTTTCAAATTACATTCCTCCTTTGCTTTGTCTGGTAGATTGGATTTCAGATGACTCTGTCAATTAAACAGCAAGAGCACCTTGCTGCCTTAGGAAGCAGTTTCCTCCTGCCCACAAAATATCTAAATTAATGGGGCAGAAGGGTGGTGCTGTTTGTCTGGTTTTAAATCTGTCTTAAAGAAGCATTTGAACAGCTTGCTGCCAGAGCCTGCAGCCCAGAATGAACAATATTCCCCCAGAGTGAAGGCAGGCAGTGTCAGTCCCACAGAGGGGCAGGAGGGGCACAGAGGCACAAAGGGATCTGCCCGAGCTGACACTGAATGCAGCAGCAGGGACCAGGGCTCACAGCTTCCCTGGCTTCATTCTGGAGGCAGACAGAGAGGGACTGCGTGAGCTACCAAGAGAAAAGGGGACAGATGGTTGTTTTCCTCTGTGGCTTTGCAGGATAAACCAGGAAACACTGAGTGATGCCCCTCCTGATTTGTTTTTCTAACAACATGTCCCTACATCCCAGCTGCTCTTGGGATGCTGTGCAGTGAACTGCTGGAGCACAGATCTCATCAGGAGCAGCTGAGGGAGCTGGGAAGGGGCTCAGCCTGGAGAAAAGGAGGCTCTGGGGGGACCTTGTGGCTCTGCACAACTCCTGACAGGAGGGGACAGCCAGGGGGTCAGGCTCTGCTCCCAGAGAACAGGGACAGGGGGAGAGGAAATGGCCTCAGGCTGGGCCAGGGGAGGTTGAGATTGGGTATTAGGGGAAATTTCTTCATTGAGAAGGCTATTAAGCATTGGAACAGGCTGTACAGGGAAGTGATGGAGTCACCATCCTTGGAGAGATTTAAAGGATATGTAGATGTGGCACCTGAGGCTTGGCAGTGCTGGGTTAATGGTTGGATTTTATGATATTAAAAGGGTTTTTTTTTTCAGTCTAAACAATTGTGTGACAGCCAATGAAGTGTTTATCTGTGTGTTTGTCATCCTTGAAAGTGGAATCCCTCATGGCTGGATGCAGCTTGCATGGTGCATGGGAAGGGACTCCAGGCAGACTCACAGCGAAATCCAGAGCTGGGTGTGATTAACTTCCCTGCACCTCTGAGGAATAGTACTGGGAAATTGCTAACACTGTAAATTGTCTCAAACATGCACTTACTGAAGCCCTTAAAGAGCAATTACTATATGTTAACTGAACACCCATCAACTGTAAAAACAGCAGTTATGTGGGTTTAATAGGTATATAAAGGAGAAAATCTCACCACCCTGCAATTAGCTCTAAATCACATTAAAAAAGTGTAACTTGTACACTTATTGCTTATTAATACATAAAACACGTACAGCATGTTAAAGCATTTAATTAACACATACATAACAGGCTAAAAGTTAAGTACCAAATTATCACTAAAATATTGTTGAGCTCCTCATTAGCTATGTGAAACCACCCCTCAGCAGGCAGGGCTCGTATTGTCCTGGGAATTAGGTGATTTCAGCTACTGTTCAGTGATTTTAGGTCGGGGACAGCGATACACTGCCCATTTCCCCTGGCTCCAGAATCACCTTACGACACAGGATATTCCTGAGAGAGCCAGAGAGCAGGGGAGGGGCAGTGGGAAGAGATGCTCCTGAGCATGGTCTAGAGCCCTCACCTCCAGGAGGCTGTGCTTAGAGATCTGGCCTGAAAATGAGGTGTGAGCAGCAATTCACACTGTGCTGGCCTCCATCAGGACAGAGAAAAGGATCCTGCATTAAACTCCTCATGCTGGAAGAGGAGATCAGTGCTGGATGACATCAGCAGGAGGGTTTGTGGCAGAGGCCAGGGGAGAGGGGAGCCAAAACGGGAGGGCAGGAGGCCCCCACCATCTCCATGAGGGAAGTGAGGGACTGGATATTACAATGGGAGTCTGAAAAAGGAGGAAAAACAGGGTGAGGGCTGGCAGAGCAGGGGGTAGGACTTGCAGTCCGGATGGATTCTTGCTAGGGATCCCAGAGGGAGGAAAATAATATCTGATATGTGCCACTGGGAACGTCACCCAACCACACAGTCTGTTGACAGAAGGAAACCACAACGCAGAATTACCCTTTGTTTAGTCTAAGTCAGCTGCCAGCGTGCACACACACCACATGAAAGGCAAAACCTGAACATGTTCCCAGAACATCTTCCTGAAAAAGCCATCTGCTGCTGCCCAAGCTAATGTTACCATCCTCCCCATCACAACGAGCTCTGGAAGCATAAACTCCATTTTCCAAGCCAGATAATATCCTCACCTCAGCTCCAAGCCTGCCAAGTGCAGCCCAGAGACCTGTAGGGTTTCTCTGCTTGCACAAGGAGGTGGTGAGGATGGGATACCCAAAAAGCCCGGATTCCATGGGGTAGGTCTGGAAGTGGTTGGTCAAACTGGAAGTCCAACAAGAGAGGGTCATCTCCTGGCCCCAGACACACAGATGGATGTTTGCTTCTTCCCAAAGTTGGTAGAAATGCCTCTCTTTCCTCAGAAGTGTTTTTTAACAGGCTCCAAGAAGGTTTGGAGATTTGTTCCCCCTCAGAAAAAGGGTATCCTCTCACTAAATTTGCTTAAGTTATTTGACAGTATTTGATTTGACTTGAAAATATTTGACAATATTGTAGTCATTACACATCTAGATAGTAAAGCCTAATACATGGTACCCTGCCAGATTCAAATATTAAAAAGAAAAAAGAATTAAAATAAACATTAAAAATAAAAATAATAATAAGAAAAATGTGTGCCTTTCGTGCACAAAGGTATAACTTAGAGAAAATATTTAACTAAAATCCTTTCCACTTCTAAATGTCTTCAGGCTAAGGCCATAGACAAGGACCCAACTCACCAGAATTAATTTTTGGGTTATGATAGAATTCCTCAAAACCACATTCCCTCTTCTACCAGTTCCACATCTGGCAAAAAGGGATGTTAAACACTTTTTCTCCCCAATAGAAAGACACAACTTGTTTGTCATTTATATTGTACGACTTTTTGTGAAAGGTTTCTGCTCTCTTTCTACGACAGGAAACACTACAGAAATATTTGTGTGACATGATTTCTTTATGCTATTGTCATGCAGAATAGATTATTGTCTTATTCCACTTTTCTCATTCCATCCTCTAATTACTCTCTTTGAAAGAGCATTAGTGGCAGAGGATGAAATGCTAACAGACTTCTGCTCAAACTCTATCTACTGCTGGTGAAAAGAAACATTAGATTAAAAATAACTGAAATACTTCATGAACAACAAAAGCCTCTCTAGTGCAACTGATCCTCCATGAAAGGGACCTTGAAATGGTGATAGGAGATATTTATATGTAGTTCTAAGCCCTTGTCTCTTACTGGACTGTAAACAACAATTAAAGTTTGAGGATTTTGAATGCAAGTTTGTACAACTCTTCCTGCTTTGAGAGACTCAAATATTATAGGTTTGGTGACTGTTATTCCTAACACAGTAAAGTTAATCAAGAGGGGACTATCACTACGTTTAAAAGAAAAACATCTCAGCCTGAAATTGGAGACAACCTGGACTAACCACAGCTGTACTGGAAACCTGCTATTGAAGAGGAAAACAAGATTCCCCACTCACAGAGTCAGCTGAAGACAATCTGGAAAACTTGGTGCAGAGCAAAGCAGTCCAGCAATGAAACAGCTGTACTCACAGGTTGTTCAGGGACCATCAATTCAGATTTTCAAATTAGATGTGGATCTGAGCCACAAAATTTTGATCAGGATTCCGGTGAGTCTTTGGTCTGACCTACCATGGGACTGGGCCAGTGCTCACATCCTGATGTCTCCAAAGTTCTTGTTCAGTTTGGACCTGAGAGGATTCAACCCACACCCAATCCAAGCTCCAAAAGCTCAAACTCACCCTCTGCTTTGAGGTTTGTATGGAAAACCACTATGTCAACATGGGCAGGACCTACAGATAACCCTAAAGAGAGAAAGAAACCAGGAAGCAAGCTTATATCATCACTCTCTGCTCTTGTTTTCCTTTTTCCATCATTAGCTTTCAGGTTAGACATTGAAAAAAAAAAGAAGCAAAAAAGAAAAAAAAAAGTATAATGGCAAGGTTTGAGATACTTTAGCTTGATAAAAAGGCAAACTACATTTGTGTGCATAAGAACCAGCCATGGAATGGAGATCCTGGTATTTGCAGAAAATATGAATGAACACAGAATTAGTAAACTCTCACAAAGCAGAAACTCACCTGAGTACTGCAGAACAGCCCAGCTGCATTACACCCTTGATATTTCATTTACAGCATTTGCTGGTGTTCATTTCAGGGTGGAAGCTCTCTGAAATTTAATCTGGACATTTTAATTGAGAAATCTTGGAAACTTGTCTTGCTCAAGGTTCCAATTTTGCATGGAAAGTGAAGTGATCACCTCTTCCCTGAGCACTTTAACCACCTGTTAGCATAGCATTTCTCCACTGCTGGCTGGTGAAGGGACATGATCATACCTCTATTTGAATTCACAGTGTACAATCACAAAGTTTCCTCTCAAGGATCACACTGAGGAGAAGGTCTACCTGTTTGTTTTTTTTTTTTTTTCTCCACAGGCAAAAACCAGCTGAATTCTCTCCTTCTAAGGCTCTCTGAGAATGCAGAGTTCCTCCAGGAACACCCCACTGACTCAGCGACAGCACCCATTTGATATAAATTAACGTGAGGGAAAAAAACATCTCCTTGTCAGTTTTCCAATTAAATTACATGGAAAGAAATCTAGGTTACAGCATGAAACTGATAAATGTGAACTTTTAAATGGATTAAATAACAACATACATTTGATCTGATGATAAGAATATAATTATACTCTTTTTGCTGCTGTTCATTGAGTCATTTGCATGGGATATGATATGAATACCTGACCACCTGCCCTTCCTGCTTTTGGTTAACAGCACAGAAGCACAACCAGTTCCGCAGGGAGGGATCAGTCATATTTAAAGCTGTTGACCCCCAAAAATCCTTTTTCTGCCACTGAGCTGAAGAAACATAAGTCCTGTTTGCAGCACCTCAACCAACAACCACAATAATGTCTCCTTAAACAGCCCAACTCCTACCAGACAGATCCTGGCCAGCGTTTGCCACCTGGCTTCCAGAGCAATCCCGTGAGGGAAGGAGGAAGAGGAGCTTACAAGAGCAGCTGAGGAACAGGGGGAAGAAAATATGATTTTCTAACCTGTTTTCCTGGAGGATATTCCTGTGCTATTAGTAAGAAATACTCTGCAGCTGCAGCAAAACATCTCAAAGGCCTCGTGCCTTTCTGCAGGCAGCATGTTTTGAGTGATGGATATTTATTTACCTATGAGAAACCAAACCCTTTCCACTCCTGAAGGACTATTTTTACTCAGATCATGTGGTTTCAACAATCACGTGCCTGACGTCCTGAGGAGCCTAAGACAAGGAAAATATGTTTTTTTTCCTGGAAAAAACACATAAGAGGCCTAGTGCTATACAGAGCTTGCCTGCTAATTATCTGTTGGTTCTTACAGACAAAAACCACCTTCAATAGTTTAAAATTCCTTTAAGTGCAGCATCTCTGCTAGAAGCCTGCAGTGACTTCGGTCTAAATGATTCCACAAGGACTTGAAGCAATATTTGGCACAGTTGCTAAATACAGTTTTCTTCAGTTGCAGAGAAAAATTCAAATTTCAGTCCAACATTTTCAGCACAAGCTAAATTAATTTGAGGCATTGCTGGTGAATACCCGCCTCTCTCTAAATGCTGCTGAGAGCACAACAGAACAGCTGCAGGGAGACACATTTCACTTAGATTTGGAAGTCATGCATGTACATTTGGCTAGACTGAGCTAAGCTCTTCATTAACAGAAGTGTAAACTCCACAGAGAACTCAAGAAGCGAGCTGAGGCATATTTGCTGTTAGACCAAATATTCAAAGAGAGAAATTATTTGAGAAGGAAAGCATGTCTCCTCCCATTCCAGCACCTGACTTCATTTTTTTCCCTAAGCATCCTAGTTGAAATTAATCACTTGCAATTCTTGACTGATTATTTTCTGAAAAATGCATTTTATGAACAACATCAGAGTAATACAGCTCACACCACTAACTTTTAGGAAACATATCTTTTTGGGATATTAAAATAGCAAAAATTTTAACACAAAAGTATTTTACCTCTCAGTTCTCATCAGAAAAACTAGGTGTTCAGTCAAATCGAAAATTGAATTAGTAGCAAAAGTACTGTAACTTATGTAATCAGAACACAAAATGAATGTGAAAGAGGTAGGACTTCTTCTACTTCTGTGGATAAAGCTGTTGTCAGAATGGATTAAGGTGACACTTTCATTAGGGACAGATTATTCCCTTCCTGCTCACTGTGGGATTTTCTTTGTTCTCCTTCAGGAGTCAAGACATTGAGCCAGAGAGGGAACACACCTGATCTGATCAATTTCTGCATTCTGCTGGAACAAAACAGATCTTAAATGCAGCAAAAGGAAAGTCAGTCGTGCTACCTGAGTCTTAGCTGCACACTCTGTCTGTTGCTACACAATACAGTGCATTGCATGAGAATTTATTTTATTTTGCTTATTTTTTGAGCCTTTTTTCTCACTTTTTGCAAGATGACAGAACTTTGCTTCAGATTCCTCCAGCTGTAAAAAGGGAGAACGTGGGCTCAACCACAAGAGCAAAGCAAACCCAAAATCTCCCCACACTGGCATCTTTTTGGGTGTTTCACTTGATTTGCAGTATATTGTGTGAGTGCTGGAGAGAAGGGATTGTAGGACCCAAGATGGAATGAATTAAATCTGAAATAGAGATCTATATCTTCTCCTCTGTGATGGTAACTTCCTACCCGTTAAGGGCCCTTGTGTGCTGTCCCTTGGTAGTGATGCCTATAAACCTAAAGAGAAAATCTGATAAAATCCACTTTGATTCTGCTAAGAAATCACTGTCTCAGTTACATGTTATGCCGCTGAGCATACATTTAAGTGGCTGGTTTTTTTCTCCTACCTTTAGATTTGCCTTTTGGTCAGAAATGATGAGACACAGGACAGCCATAAATGCTGTTCAGAGAACAGCCGTGAGTCAGTGAGCACATCCTCAAAGTAGCTCACACTTCACCGAAAACATGGGTTTGCAAAAAGAGACAAGCTGGAGAAGTCAAGGGTTTAGAGAACACCAAATATATAGGGATTGGGAAACAGGATCAGGAGGGAGATCTGGAGATCAAGAGTTTCAGCCTCTTGCCAAAAGAAGGATTATTGCTGATGCTAGACCAGGACAATGGTGTTTGTGATCTCTCTGCTTTGGAGCCAGACAGCTGACTCTCATGGAGGGAAAGTCCTATGTTCTCAGAAAAATACTGAAGGAAGATTTCAGGGTGAGGAAGAGAGCAGAAACTTGGGCCAGCTTCCACTAAACTGAACACCAGCAGCTCTGCAGGGATGTTTCCTCCCAGCCTGGAGACTGACTTTTGCTGTGTTGGTTCACATGAAGATAAACAGGCCAGGAGTACCAAGATTTCACACCCACTTCCCAGAGAGTGGATTTTCTTCTGGAAACCCCACAGATCTAGACTTGTATGTGACTCTGCCAAGCTTCAGTGCTGCCCCTGAGTCACAGGACAACCTCAAAGGCTGAACTCTCCTCCAGGGAGGCTGGATGTTTGGAAGGGAGGGAGATACCAGCCTGATACTCCTATTCCCATAGCAACTCCTTCAAAACCTTTGCTCTGGGGTGGATAACAAAGGCAAGAGCTTTGCATGGGGAGCATTCAGGCACTGTACCTCCAGGCTGGAGGAAAATGCCAGCAGCCAAGATAGCAATAATGAGGCAAACATTTACTCAGACCTCATAAGCAAAGGGAGGACAATGAGCCTGGGAACACAGTGTGTGCAAAATCCCACTTGTCCCACGGCACAAACATCCCCTAGGAAGCCCAGGGCTCTCAGCTGAAAGAAAGGGACTTGCCCATCGAGGCAAAGGGGTAATAATGTGAGTAAAGGACCATTTTTAGTAACCATTCCCTTTGCTTCATCCCTCCCACTCCTGTGATTTCAGCTCAGCACAGGGTCCTCAACACAGGTGATCCAGGACATGAAGGGAACTTGAGGAAAGACAGGGTGAGACTGTCACTGTAGTGATAGGACAAGGGGGAGTGGGTCAAAATAAAAATGAATGGGTTTAGATGAGATTTTAGGAAAAAGTTCCTGGCTATGAGGGTGGTGAGGCACAGTTTTCCCAGATAAGCTGTGACTGCCCCATCCCTCAAGGCCAAGTTGGACAGGGCTTGGAGCAACCTGGGATAGTGGAAAGTGTCCATGCCCATGGCACGGGGTTGGAACAAAATGATCACTAGGGTTCCTTCCAACCACAACCACTCTATGATTTTATGATCCAGTCACATCCAGACTGATACCTAAGGTTGGGAACATCAAATGCTTTGTTTCAAAATCACACAATCCTGACACTAAGCTGGGTGGGAAAATGCAGCTGCAGGAATCTAGAACTCACCCCAAGGTCTTCCATTATTACATCAGTGATGTAATTCTTATTAGTGATATATCACTGAGCAGCCTTTCCTCTTTTAATTTAGTGAAAGTGCAGGGCTAGAACACATAATGTGCAAATTACTTGTATGTCTTTCTGAATAAATGTTTCCAGAGATCCCTGAAAAAAGGTAGTATGACACTACCAAAATGCATCATTCCTACCTTTTCCCTGTCAACACAGGTAAAGAAAATAAGCATCTTAACAGGGAAATATAATATTTCTCTACTTTTTGACTCCTAGGAAAAAGGCATGAGCATGTAAAGCTATCAGGTGATTAAAGGTTTCATGCTGTTTCACAGCATACACATTCCTTTGAGATCCAGCTCCAGTACCAGCAAAAAGCTGCTTAAAGTGGGAGCAGGATCTGATTAAAATACAACCAGATAGGAAAAAAAAAAAAAAACCAAAAAACAAACAAACCCCCCCCCCAAAAAAAATCCACAAAACAAGCAAACAAACAAAAAACACACACCAAAAAAAAAAAAAAAAAACCCCAACCCCAAACCAACCCCAAACCAACAACCTTCTGACATTCTACCAGCATGCATTTAAAAACCTGTATTTAGCAAAGGAAGATTCTGTGACAACACCACGAGCAACACTTTGGGTTTTTGGAGAAGAATGAGGAAATACATCCAGCTCCAGATTTTTTTGGGTGAATGTCCACCTCCAGACAAGAACAGCCTCAGTGCTGGATTCAGCAGGTCATCAGATACTGGGGAATCCCAATATTGCAACAGCTCATGTCAGGGCTGAGTTGGTAATCCAAATACCAGCCTGTCTCCATCTAGTTTGATCTTCCCATACACACAAAATTTCCTCATTTCTATGTCTGGGTTCATGAGAAATCAGCAGAGCTTGGCAGTGTGCCCCTGACCTCTAATGTATGTTGGGCTGGGGCACATTGGAGGCTTTTTTGGGGGATGTTGTAGACCCTAGACCTCTGTGAGCTAAGGCAAGTCAGTCCCCATAACCTGCAAATCAAAAATTCCCTGTGAAAACGGGGGGAAAGGCTGCAGGACAGAAAAAAGAGGACTTTGCTCTCACTCAGAGCTGCCAAGTGCAAAACCAGTAACTTGCAGGGACTCATCTCCAGAGTAATATAAATATAAAAACCACACAAGACGAGTAAACACTCTTAAAAAGTTTTTATTAATTTTCATTGTTTTTTTTTTTTTAAAAAAAACAAACCCGTCAGTGCAACAGTTCAGTATCCCCTTCCTATCCCCCATCAGTAAGCAGTAATTTTAAAATCAGGAAATACCGAGTGCTGAAGCCAATGGGTTAGCATTTTGCTATTATTTCCTTCTGTCAAACTCTGAAAAAGTCCTCTGTATAAATTAAACAATGAAAAAAATGTTATTTTCAATTCTATGTCATTACAGTCAACAGAATCATAATAATGCACCTAAAATGTGTGTCCACAATATATCAGGTATACATTTTTTGGAAAAGAAAAAAAGGAAAAAAATATGACATTCTAAGCTTGTTAAAAGGATAATGGTCCCATATTTTTTTTATTACAGGTTAGCAAAACAAAATCCAATGGATTACAATATTTACATGTTATTTGAAAAATTAAGTAGTGATAAAAGCATGTCACAATCATTGTTTCTTTTTTTTTTTTTTTTTTTTTTCCTTTTTGGTAACCATTACAAACACCCAATCCAGGTATGGAACTGTTTAAATATATTTGAAATGAGGCCAATTAAAAAACAAATACAGACACAGAATGTGTATTTATACTTGTCCCTCCAATGTGTCTTTTCTATGATGTTCCCTCCCTATTAAAAAAAAAAAAAAGAAACAAAAAAAAAACCACCAAAAACCAAACCAAAACAAACCAAAACAAACAAACAAAAAAAACCACCAAAAAAACCCAAAAAAAACTCCAGAAAAATCGAAAGAATCCCCCTAACACACAATTGATGAATCCCCAAAAGCAAAACACCATGCTTCTCAAGTAGCACTTATTCCACAAATGCAACATTTTTGCCATCGCTTTTAAGTGAAGTTCTCCAGGACACAATTTCCTGGAGAGCTTCCTATTTTCCCCCCTCCCCCTCCCCCAGATCCCCCCCAAAAAACAAAAAAAACTAACGAAGACACATGCATTTCTAAAACTAGGTTTCAGTCAAGTACTTTCTACTTTTTGGAAAGAAACTTTTTTTTTCAGTTTTTTTTTTCTTTTCTTGTTTTTCTCTTTTTTTTTTTTTATAATTTTATTTTTTTTTTCCTCTTTTTTGTTCACAATCAGAACATACCATGGGCACCAGATCCTGTATTGGCCGCTCAGGCAAAATCCCCAAATTGAGTTTAAATAGGCTTTCTACCCAAGGAGTAGTTGCAGGATCAGCCACTTAAGGTATGCAGGTTCCTATCCATTCTACACTGCTCCCCTCATGCTAAAAAGCTAAGGAGGAGGGGAAAAAAAACTCAGCAACTCCATCCACTGAATCGAGTTAAAAGTAGTTCTCCAGGCTCAATGTCGTGTGTAACCATCTCACCTCCGCTTGCAAAAAGATGTGTTAACAGACACCCCTCCCTCCCACCACACCAAAACAGATCAAAACAGAACAGAAATACAAACAAAACAAAACAAAAAAAAAAACCAAAAACCCACACACAAACCACAGACGGAATTTAAAAAAAAAAAAAAAGGCAAAAAAAAAGAGGCAGCCAATCTCAACGAAAAGTTACAGTTGTGAGACTGATCGATGTTAATATGACAAACAACAGAACGGTTATGAGGACCCATGTGTTTGGCCCATGAGCTGCATAGCTGTGCTGTAAGTTTGGTTCTTTAGTCTTTTTTTTTTTTTTAAGTTAAAACTTGTTATCTCCATATGTTTAAAATTAACGAGGACAACAACGACGACAACAGCAACAACAAAAAAAGGTTCTATTCACAAGATCTAGTCTCCTTTCCCTGTTCCCCACTCAAAAAGAAATACTCATTTTTACATGAGAAACTTAATTGTGCTGTATTTGTAACACCTCAGGCTGATAGAAAACAAAACATGTGGCAAACAAAACCGCACAATCAGTCACATGAAATCTACCAAATACTAAAATTATAACTGAATACTAACAAACAGCTTACCTGGAATAAAGGATGACAATTCACAAACAGTTATCTAGGAATTAAAGTATCTCTCTCTTTTTTTTGTTTTTTTTTTTTACTAAAATAATTAAAAAAATCACAGTATTTTAAGAAATAAAACCCACACTGGGATTTTAAGCACAATTTGTTTTTCCTTTCTTTAAAACTTTTTTTTTTCTTCCTCCATTCACCACCTTGCCCAGCAGTCTCTCTACATTTAACCACAACAACAACAGGTAGTACTGACAAATGCAGAGATCTCCCTTGGTTAATTCTGAGGTACTAGGAAACAGGTGACTGTTTTAAGCAAAGCAGTTTCTGTTTTGGTTTTTTTTTTTTTTTTTTCTGTTTTCCGTTTTTTTTTTCCGTGTGGTTTTTTTTTTCCTTTTTTTTTTCTCTTTTTTTTTTTTTTTCTTTTCTAAAGCAGTTGCTTTCAGTCTGGAAAAGCATTACGTATTAAAACTAGAAAAACGCACACAAACTTGTGCGTCCAAAAGTTGTCCCCCTACCACTTCTTCCACGCTCACGACGCTTCCACTCATAAAACAATCGAAGTCTCCACTGCAAAGCACGATGTGAAATGTAGGAAAAACACGGGGAGTTGCTTCATTAGTCCAAAGATGAACGTAACTTCCCATTGTCAGATCCAGGAGGAAAACAAAGATGCAGTGATGTAATGGTGCCACTTATTCCATCACTTAAATAACTTTAATATACACACACTCACACAGGTACCAGTGCTTTGAAAATAGATCATTCAGTCCTAAAAGCAGCTTTATTTCTTCCTTCTGCCCTCCCAGCCCGCCCCGCCCCGCTCATCACTGTTCAAGTACTGTCGATTAGAACCACACCAAATGCTTATTCTTATTCGTTTTTGGCCTCCGGGGTGTCTAGGAGAGGTTGGTCAGCAGCCACCATGCTGACGGCTGTTTCCCCGCCGTGGGAGTAGTCCACCACCATGGTCTCGATGCCTTCCTTCTCTTCCGGCAGCGTGCTGGCTGTTTCCTCCACGTCCTCCTTGGGCTGGCTGTCCTCGCTGCTCCTCTGCTTGCTCTCGTTCAGCGCCCTGCGGGAAGCACAGACGGTCGGGCACGGGGCACAGCAAAGCCAGCCCGTGCCTGTTACACGGGGGACAGCAGCTGACCACTCTCCAAAAAGGCAGCCACACCACGCCACCGGCTCCAGAAGAGAGACGGAGGAATGAAGTTGCTGGTGGGACATTCTAGCCCTGAAACCGAATATTTCTTTGCTCTGCGCTGGGACAGATTTGGGATCAGAAGGGAGGACTCAAACTGTGACACTTGGAGTTTATTCCCATCTCCCCAGTCCCTTGTAAACAAGACTTAGGAGGCACCAAGCAAAGGCAAAGGAAAGGAGTGCTTTTCCCAAAGAGTTAATAAAATCCAAGAAAACTTTTCAAAGGTTGCAGCATTTCAAGTACTTATGATTAGACTTACATTCTCTTAACGGTAAGAGAAATTATTTTTTCTTATCCCATCGCAGTTAATGCACAATATTGTATTCAGATGCTTCCCACATGTCAGTAGCCTTGAGTGAAATCTACTCTTTGAACAAACTCTGGCTAGAAAAGAGGTCTCTGCTACCAATGAGATCTACATCAAAGGAAGGAAATAGATTGCTCCAGAGATTCCTATCTGTGATGTGTATCATCCCACAGTGTGCAAACTGGCGTAGAGAGGAACATTTTTTTAAAAAATCAACAGCACACTTAGAGGAAGTCAATCCTGGCCAAGAGGCATTCACCTAGGGACAACCTTAAGTTTTAGAATCACAGTTAAACCCTACAGTTTACAGCCACCCTGGGCAGCAGAGTCATTCGATGACTATCCAAAGACAAATTTGGTCTTCACAGGACTGTGTTTGCATTTACTGCAGCTTTTTGGGAGGGCAGGGATGGGGTGGGGGGAATACACGGAGATTTACTGACACCTTTGGCTGCTTGGCAAGGGAACACAAAACAACTTACATGCCATGCCTCAGCACGTGACGCTCCCACTCAGAGCCCTCGGTGAAGGACCGGCCGCAGAACTCACACGGAAAGCGTTTCTCTGGAGCACTGCTGTCAGGAAACACCATGGGATCTGGAAAAAGACAGCACAGCCCATGAGCTCAGAAATGCCAGGCAAGAAGGGACCATAGTGATCCTACTCCAGTCCTCTCTGCTGCACCTCTCATTCCAGAGAAGCAAAAGGACTTTCTTGTCAAATAACTGGGAAAATGCAGCTGCTGAAAAGAAAAGTGACACTGCAAGTGACACATCCCACCCGAGGTCTTAAAGCATCTCAGCAAGTAAGGGTAACAAGTTGCTAGTCCCTACTCCTCTATTTCAACAAGTGGAATTTAAATTCTAAACCAAAACTGCAAAGCTTAGGACTGAAGTGGCTTGAAAGCAAAATCAAAATCCCCACCCAAGTCCATCTATAATTTTGGAACTGATAGTACAAATTTTGGGCAACACAGGGATTTAACATGTGATTCTTGTAATAGATCATGAAGCCTCACGGATTAAGTCCTGCAACCTAACTGCATAGGTGTTTCATGCTCATCCTAATCTTTTATACAAAGTGCTTGGGGCCTCATTTGCAGGAGTGTCAAGCACCTTGTAAGTCACTGGCAGCTCAGGGAATGACATTCCTGAAAGCCAAGCTCCATGTGAACACAGCCTGCTCTGACAAAAGATTCTCACAAATTAAGAAGATCACCGCACAAGCCATTGAAAATAATTGCATGAACTATCTCACTTGATTCTTTTGCTGGAAATGAGACAGCACCATCTGCTCAGAGCATTAATTCCTTAGCAGGGATTATCTTAAGCAAGAAATCAACAGCATGTCTTTCTGACTCCTCCTGAACTACATAATAAAAGAAAAGGGATTTTGCTTAATTTTGGTTCTAATCTCTGCTCACTTGATTTCTTCACTCTCAGACTTACTCTGTTCAGGATCAGTCTGTGAACTCAAAATTGCTCACACATTCCCTATTACCCACACCTAAGTCCTGCAAATGCATTTTTCTGACACACTTCTCACTAGTTAACCCTTACTTCAGTTTTATACGGAATGGTTCTCGACACAATTTTTTGGCCTTTTCCTGTGAAAGGAAAAAAAAAAATCCACTTTGTATTTCTTATTGTTGGGGACTTATTTATTATGTGGTTAAACATTATAAAGCTGCTGTGTTGGGGAACACCAGAATGCAAACAGCAAATGCCATCAGCTCAGTTTACATCTGGATTTTTGATACCTTAAGTATGGCACAAATGTATAAACACACTGCAACACACAGACTAGCTCATGACACAGAGATAAATATTTTTAGAGGGTAATAGTTGTGGAGGCAAATGCTGCTGATGTTCCGTATAGGAATATAGCTATGGATGGGGCTTGGAGCAACCTGGGATAGTGGAAGGTGACCCTGCCCATGGCAGGGGGTGGGACTAGATGCTATTTAAAGGGCTCTTCCAACCCAAGCCACTCCATAATTTATACCTGTAGTTCCCAGGAAGTTTAACAAGTATTACTCTAGTAAATCCACCACCTCTTCAGACAACACTATCTTGTTCATCCTACTCCCCTGTAAGTTTTGTCTCTAGGGATGTGAATTTGGGCTGCTTCCCTGGAGGATTATCAGAAGGGTACTGGGTACTGCAGAGGAGAAGTGACAGACCACACACACGCCCGACCTCTGTGTGGTTTTGCTCTGCCACACATGTAAACACTCATGGACATTAAATTTTTGCCCATTATGGAAAAAACACCTCTTGATCTACTGAGACCAAGACATAAAGATGAGTAACAGCCTCCCTGAGACACAGCTCTACCTGGGAAAGCTGTTCTTGGCATGGTCTATGCCGGAGACTTCATTTTTCCCCACACATCTCCTTTTATACTATATCCTTTACCAGAAGTAAATGACTCCCTTCCTTTCCCATCCAAGAATGCAGTTCAGCTCTGCCTGTCCACATGGACAATGGCCTTTGTTTGGTCCAGCAGCCCATTTGAAGAAGCCACAAGTTCTGATTTGCACCTTCAGTAATGCACAGAGCAGCTCAAGTCAAAGTGGTGAATCCAGGGAAGAAATCCTGACTCTCCCAAAGTCACAGACCTCAGACAGACACTTGGAGCACACAGAGGCACTCTCAGCAAATCCCACTTCCTGCTAACACCACAAAAGCTAGAATTGCCAGATGCACCCCAGCAGCATCCAGGATTGCACAGTTTGATGTGGTTTGAAAGTTGTGACAGCATTAGCCACTGTGACAGGTTCTGTTTGAAACCACAGGTCTGGCTCTCTGCTACCAGGGCAAACCATTTCTGTGTCAGAAGCATCTTCTGAAAATGCCTAGGGAGATGCCAGTGTGAAACTTAGCATCCTTCAGCTCCTGTCTCACTGGGACATTTTTCAAAAATCTTGCACCTTAAGAGTGATAATTCGCACAACTTACCCTAGAAAAACACAATCAATACAACTGGATCTTTTCTAATATCCTTGTTGTAGTAGGCATAAGCGTTTTCTGCATTTTCTACCTAGTTTACTATAATCTATTACAAATGGTTAAGAGATTGAAAAGGACAAAAAACCTCAATAAAACCAACAGTGAAATATCAACCCTACAGGCCAGAGAAGAAAGAAATGTTGCAAACCAAACCTGAAAATATGCCTGATTTTTTTAGGCTGATCATCCAAACAAGCATGCAGAAATCATTTTAGCCAGTCACAGATTAAAGAAAACAGAGACAGAGGTGAAAAAAAAAAAAAAGTACAGAATCATCAAAATGCTGCCTTGCTTAACTCTGAAACACGAGGATAACACATCTATTAATCCTTGCATGTGTAATACTCCAGCATGGAAGGTGATGTTTTTATACTTCCAGGGTGTAACCTAAAGCCAATCTAAACAATGAATTTCACCTTGGGCTGCCCCCCTGGCACATTCACAGGGATTTGTGAGGCTTGGCAGAGATCACTTTCTTCTCCTTGGTCCAAGCACCACAGCCTCCAAGGTCACCTCAGCACCTGTGCCTGTGTGTAATGTTAAGGTAATTCTCACAAGGACAGCCTGACTTCTCACCCCCTGCTAGCTGTGGGTCTAGACACGACATTAATCAGCCTGCTGCATCTGCAGCTGAGGTGAGCTGGTGCTTTAGTCAAATCATGACACAATTGTTGTTCCAGCCACGAAGCCAAGAGGGTGGGAGCTGTCCCCGAGGAATGCTGAACTCTGAGATGCATGGGGAACTGATGTCCCTCTGATTTTTCTGCTGCTCTACCTCTAAAACCTTGTGCAAGGTATTTTTCATTAAAACATAAATGGTTTCCTATCCAATTGGCTTATGTTCTCATTTAAGTTAAAAGCCATCACTAGCTGCTGCTGATAAGCACAAACTGAATTCTCACTGCAGGGACACAAAATAAAATCCAAGATGCTGGGGTCTTGCTATTAAAAGGTAAGAAGCATGATCTGTACCCCTCTAGTTCTGTAAACTACCTGTGAATCCAGAAATGGGAATTTTTCAATGCCTGAAAACATGTTTTTTTTTTTTTTTTGTTTTTTTTTTTTGTTTTTTTTTGTTTTTTTTTTGTGAAAAGCTCTTGAGTGAGTTTGAAAGCTAAAAAATCAGGAGGAAAATGTTCACTGAACATGGTGGTGATACCTTTAGCTGAAGTACAGAGAACTTGGCAAAGTGGAGTTGTCAGCATCAAGAATTGGGTGGCCTGTTCTTCAAACCATGACGGGACTAAAGATATTAAAGAGTTGTTGCATTATATGATGCATTGTTGCACCAGACAAAACACAGTTACACCAGATATTGAAATAACTTGCCTTTCATGGGAGAAAGCTTTTGGAAAGGAAACCCTTCATTTAATTATGAGAGAACTTACTTGTTCTCTGCTGATCTAAATTCAACCAAACCAAAAGTATGCGGCCTAGCTCTGTTGAAGCCAGTGGGATTATTCTTTGATACAAACTTAGGCACATATTTAAATATAAAATGGTACAGACAGGTGGGCATGGATGTACCCTGGCTCTGGAGCTGCCAACTGCAGCAAATGCAAAAAGGACTGACTGTCTGACAAAGAATGCTGGGCAGAGAGGTAAAAAACAGCCCGTAAAGCAGCCTTCATCCCCCACTTGGACAATGCCAAGTGAAAGCTGGAAACTGGTTACCAAAACACAAAAAATCTGACAGGCCACCAGAATACACTTACTTAGGTTTCCAAGCCCTTATAGATGCTATCTGAACAGGCACATTAGTCACAGATGCTATCTGTGCTTTCTCATAGTGTGTATTCTCTCTGAACAGACAAAGAAACTTGTAAGGAGGATTAGAAATACAAGATTCCCACAGGAGCTGTGTCTTCAGGAAATTCAGTAACATTCTGTTACTATTTCTGCAGAATTTGTGCTGTCCAGTCAACAGCTGAACTGCCATGGTTGGACTGGTGAGGCAGGTTGCAGTGCCCCAAAAAAATCCAACAAGAACCCCCCCAACACATCAAAGAGCTGCACTGACCTCTCTCTTGAGCCTTGGGGCTTAACTCTTCTTCTTTTTCTTCTTCATCACTGCTAGAGCTCTCTGTTTTCCCTTTCATTTGTTCCAACTGGTCCAAGTTAACCCGTCCAACCAGCTCAAAATTACGACTCACCTTTGAAAGAAACACTTCTGTTAGCACTCAGCACAATCACCGACCAGCCAGGAAAGTGGCCACAAATGCAAAACAAAACCGAGTACACCCCCAAAGCCTGCTCAGCTTGTGGTGACATGCAGTCCCCATAATCAAATTAACATTCATTTATTTCCAGGGGCAATGATTCTTCCACCACTGTTTAATCTGCATTTCTCATTTCTGTTTTTTGGTAATTAATGAGATTGGGTAAACCCCCCTCATTCCTTCATCCAAGAAATGCAAAACATCAAGTCATATCCTCATTTTTATGGCATTATTCAACTGCTGTGATCAAACACTGCTACCACACATCCACGCTGAGGGGAAACTCTCTGTGACGGGTTCATTCAGCTTTATTCATGAAAGGATGGTTCTTTTTTTCACTAAGCACATGGCTGCTGTGTGGCTAATACACTCTCATTCATTAATAACAGATTAATTTTCATTACGCCCTGGCTGCAAAGTGCTTTGCAAACTGATATGCAGACTATAATGGGAACACTTCATCCAGCAGTCGAATTCAGCTAACCCTGGGGTGAAATGCACCAGCTACTTAACAGCTCACAGCAGCAGTATGAAAGGAGCAGCTCAGGGCACAGGAGTCAGGAACTGCTCCACATCCAAGAGGAACAGCAGAGCAGCAGCCCAGATTTACAGTGGAGGCGGAGAGTGTGGAGCGTGACCAGGACACTCAGGCTAACACTTGCTGCATGACAAGCACCCTCTGAGCTCATTGATCACTGCTGGGAAGGGTTTTGGATTAATCTTTCATGCAGAGAGACAGCCCTCCAGCAGCACAGGCACTGAGCCACGCAGGCAGAGGGGTTGGAGACGGAGCAAGTGAGTGCAGTACAACGCGTCCTGCAAGAGGCTGAATGAAGTATCAACACCCATTGACTGCTCTTTACCCCTCTGTGGGAAAGGAGACGTGAATGATCCCAAGAAGGATGTGAAGCAGGCTGTAGGATACATACAAAGAGCAAAGTATACTGAATATGGAGGTGTGAAGATTCCTAGTACTGCGTTACAGACAGTTGTGATGAGGTTCTCTAACTTAACACATCACCCACAGAGGTTTAAACAAACAAGACCACACGCAAGACACTTGATTCAACTCAGCTCATGTGAAGGGGCTCTTTTTTGAGATGCAATATACAACCCGGGTAGTATCTGAGCCCAGAACTTAAGACACAAATTGGAGATGTGTAATTTACCCACCAAAAAAGGGGAAGCGATACCTTAAACTACCAGCACCACCACTGCAAATCCAGATCAGAAGGGAGAGCTAAGTTAAGGGAATAATCTTCCCAGCCTGGTGCACTGTGTCAAAAAAGCCCAAGCAATAGTTCCTCCTGGATACAGCAGGCACCTTGCTGTGATGACCAGGAGGTGTGGAACTCCTTCTGTACCATTTGAATCACAGAAGACTCTCCAGAAGTAACAAGGATGGCAGAGGAGCCTAGCATGCCAACATAAATTAACAAAGTTTGGTTTTATAAGATGGCCAAATATTTTTTGAGCATGAAAACTGTTGGGTTTTTTTTTTTTTTTCCTTGGACTTCTGCTGCTAATACCTTCCATATATATTTGGCTTTAAGGAAAAGTCATTCAGTCAATGAAGCCTTTAGTGAGGACCTTGGGCAGCTAAGCTCCAAGAGGGGAAGGCATATAGCTGCCTCCCCTGGCGACCTGCCAAGGAAGCACTCTAGGAAATATTCCAAAACACATCTCAGTTCTAGAACTTAAATATTTCTCAGCTACTAAAATTCAAAGCTAGCAGTCTTTGGAAAGCCTTTAAAGACTGGACCTGATATGCTCTCAGGTAATCCAAAACAACTCCAAAGTGGTTTTAACTGAGGACCTGGTCAGACTTGCTTTTTATCTTTCCCTTGTTAAAGGTAAAAGGGGATGTATAGACCTCTTTGTTATTAAAATATGCGTGGCATGTCATGCTGCTGAAGTTACCAGAGTAATCCTGTGTTTGGAATCTCCTGCCTTTTACAGGGCTGAATCACACTGCCTTGCTATTGTTCCACAACTCCTTCCCCACCCCCCTTTAGATAAACCCAGCATACACAAGAGCCTTTTCCAGATAATCACACTCAGCATGCAGCAGTTTGCCAATTCTGATCAATCTGAACAGCTTCAGAAACGATTATTTTTCAGTTTCTGAAGAAACAACAAGAAGAAAAAAAGATAAATAAAGAGAAAAATGAGAAAGCGAAGCACAACATAGGATTAGTTTTCAGATTTGGGGAGAGAGTCAAAAATAACCCCAGTGTCAAGCTGGCTAGTCAGACATGCAAAGAAACCAATTTAATATTTGCAAAGACTAGACTGCCACAAATTAAAGCTAATTGGATCTTACCTTGTGCTCATCTCGAAGGTGAGTGTCCAGCTCCTCTGTGTGTTTGGTCTCATAGTAGCAGAGTTGGCATTTGTAAGGTTTCAGTTCATTGTGCTTCTCTATGTGCTGCTGCAAGCTCTCATCACTGGAGCAGGTAAAGGTACACTTGTCACAGCGGAAAACAACTCCCTGCAGGTACTTGGACAGCTTGGAACGGCAGACTTCAATGGGAACGACCCTCTCCTCTGTGGGGACAGCACAACATTCACTTAACACCACCAGGAAAACAATCCTGCCTGACAGGGCAGGGTTAATCTCCAAAAGCCACAAATGCAGATGTCCTCTGTGACTGGTGATGGGGTGAAGAGGATGGGGATGGAAGGTTTTGGGCCAAGTGAGACTCCATCTATGAGTCAGAGGAGCAGAGCCTAGGAACACAAAACCAGCCATAAATCAGCCAAGACCAAAAGTGTGCTTTTGTTCAGTATTTGACAGCAGCCGGGAACTGCTTCTAGAGAAGTAATAAACAGGGAAGCTGCAGGGTGCTTCCCAAAGCATCACACACTGCTGGCTCTGCATAAATTGGAGCTGGTGTTCTTACCACCACCCCTAAACTTGCCCTCTGGGGACCGAGAAGGTGAGCAAGGCAGCACCTCTCCCTGGAAAAGGGCTGTGCAAATTCAGCCAGCAGCAGAAACTTCCTGACGTACCCAGAGCTTTCAGGAAGCCCAAACTCTCTGTGCATGATGTACTGAAAATGCTCTTGCTGAGTTTTTAAACTCTGCACTCCCTCTAACAAAGCAGTGAAGTTTAACAGAGCAGCAATTAATTTCGGTCATTTGACACATCCAGAATCTGATGTGTCTCAACACTCATCCACTGTGGTTCCCTCCAGGCTGTGCACACCAGAGAAGCCCCAAATCTAACCGTTCAGATGCGGGTCTCCAGCAGGTCCTCATTAAGGCTTTTGTTACCCAAACTGGCATTTTGAGCTAGAACACTTGAAACTTAGCACTATTCCTCCTTATGCACTGCATAATAAAGGAGGGTTTTTTGATCCTCCTCATCTAGGCTCATCCCCAGGGACAGGAGAAAAAAAAGAGGCCTGAATCTCTTATGGTAGACATGAAGGCTGAAGGAATGTGAGACGTGGCAGTGCACAAATGGATCTGAGCCAACGGGCCCTTTCTTCTAGTGAGAGGGTAAAATTACATCCAAAGACAACTACAGAAACACACACTCCCTTTGCAGCAAGACTTTTTTTGTACAGCTCAACAAAATATTCCATCCTGCCTAGCACAAAACTTATCTATCTCCTAAGTTCCTATTTTTGAAGTTTTCCCCCAAAAAAAGAAAATAAACACCCAAAGACTTATGATTCTTTTCTACACCAACAACAGCTTCTCTAGCTATTAAGAAACCAAATAGTGGCCATTCAGGGTGAAAACACGGGAGGGGAGAATAGGATTTAAGACACAGCAGAATTCAAAGCTGTGCTGCTGAGATCACCAGAGAAACTTTTTACAAGGTTGTTGCAGCTGCGTGCTTTTGGACTCTCAGAAATAAGTGACACAGCCAGTTTCAGAAGTGAAAAAGCCAAGTGAAGTTTTCAAAAACAGAAATACTAATTAAAATACCTTAACATTCACTTTTCCTCTAACACCTGTCAGAGATTAAAGACGCTAAAACACATGATGGTATAAAAAAACTAAATCTACCAGCCTGAAGTAAAGCAGCATTCTCTTATTCACATGAACAAAACCTATTAACCTCACAACCACACACACAGTCCCCAAATCAAAGGCAACACAAATCTTTCTAAATGGAAAGATTTCAATTTCAGGGAATGATTTAAAACTTTTACAAGATGTATTCATGTCAGCGAGCTTCCTCCAAGCTATGATTTTGGAACTTGCAGGGCTTCCTGGACCTGGAATGTTGCATTTCTTAAGGTGATGCTCTCACCTCCAGATTGCCCCTGCAAAGCCCTGTTTATTTAATTACTCATTTAGAATGCACTTATCATGTCTGGACAACCAACAAAACTGCAGCAAACCATAAAGCCCCATACAAAAATTGAAGAGGTAGCTTCTTTACCCCCATGAGTCTTCTTCAAAGCTCAACTGCATCTAATCAAAGACTACTGTAGACACCTCACAAAAAGATGTCTTGACTTGTGGAACAATTTTGCAAGAGTGGTAATTAAAAAATTAACAACAGAATAAACACCTAACAAAGGCATCATCTTGGTTTAAGAAATCCAATCCTTTCACTAGGCTGGAATATTCAGGCTAATTGTATCAGGGAATTAAAGGAAAGGACATTAATGACTAACTATTCTCAGTACTATAACTCAAAGCAGACATACATTTTTTTGCTCAAGGCACAAGAGAGCTCAGAACTCTATTAGTCCTTAGTTGTAAGGAGAAATCTTTGTTCAGCAACACATCAAAGCATATATAACTCAATTCCTTCCCTCAAAGGTAAAAAAAAAAAAAAAAAAGCAGTCCTACTATCTAGACACAGACCAATTACTTGGTCATCCTGGGTTTTGAAGTTGTATGTACAATGGAAAATGCCAGAAAAAAGCATGTGCAAGGAACCAGGATCTGTAGCAAGGAAGCCTTTGGGGATGTGGCTAAATTTGAAAATTTATCTTAAAGGTTACTATTCAAAACATATGGGTGTTATTCTCTTATATGGAAGAAGAAAATCACTAGTTCTTTAAAGGAAGGATAAGAAAAAAAAAATACCCAAGGATTGAAAAGCATAGCCAACAGTGAAGTTGGTAAGTTGGATTCAGCCCTGGAAAAACACCAATATACTTCAAAATGCATGAGGGGAATGCTGCTGGAAAGGATAACATCAGGAGAAAAAGGTGGTCAGGCATCGGAAGGGGCTTCCCTTGGGAGGTTTGGAGTCCCCATGCCTGGAGGTGTCCAAGGAGCACCTGGAGGTGGCACTCAGTGCTCTGGGCTGGAGACAAGGTGGGGATTGGTCACAGGTTGGAATTGATGGTTTCAGAGCTCTTTTCCAGTCTAACTGATTTTGTGACACACAAATTGTATTGTCCAGCATAAATTAAAGGCTAACATGCTGCTAGATCAGGAATTCCCTGTCTCCTCTTGCCTGCCATAAAGACCAGTAAGAACTAGAGAGCCAAACTTCTCCTCACTGACCTGCAGCAGCCTCTGGCTGTGTCAGCCCCCTGGGACAGGACACTTGTAAAGAGTCTGTGCTCCATCTGTACCCACAGGAAAGAGGTTGAGCTGCCCTGGCACTGGTCAGCGGCAGGTGGTACAGGAGAGAAGCTCTTGGAACCTCTCCTTCTTCATGGAAAGCAAATTCCTTGCCTTTTTTTTTTTTTGGTTTTTTTTTTTTTGGTTTTTTTTTGTTTTTTTGTTTTTTTTTTTCTCACTAGGCATTCAAGCTTCTAGCTGATAATGCTTTCACCCTGTGAAATTCTGCCTCTGTAGCCACTCATTAGGAGGCAAATATATTATCCATTTCAAGCACATGCTGTTTCACCAAGGATTAGGGGTGCAGCAACTTGGAAGTAATGTAAGAGTCATGCATCTGTAAACATGCCTTTTGCACAAAAGGAACATTAACTATGAATGGATTGAATCCTTCACTCCTGATTTTAGATACTGCACCACTCCATCTACCTCAAAACTAATCTTCTAGGACGCAGCTCAGGGTTATGCCCTTGCTTTACCAGTGCAATGGCCATAAAACAGGAAGGCTATCTCAAACTACATTGACTATCCCTCAGCCTCTTTTTCAGAACACATTAAATCTTGCCAAAACCATCTGCTTCAGCTGCCACACAATTAAACACAAGAGCAGAGGGCTGTTTTTTAGCTGGATATATGCACCAGAAATCACTCTATGTAGGAACCCTGGATACGTGATGTTAAAGAAAACCCTTTAGTGGCCTCTGAGACTCTTTATCAGCTATAATCCCATTTGCATTAAAACTTACTTTACTCTGTTTTTTCCTCCCTCCAGCACTGTGGTGCAAAACCATTATGTCCTTCTACCATAAGGCTTGTTTCAGCAGCAAAAACTCTTTGAGGTTGGTTTGTGCAACTGAAGCAAGTCCTACAGAAGAAAAGACCCAGAGTCTCATTCACCCAGGAGGTGACAACCTCCTTTCAACTGGTCAGAAACACCTCTGCACAAGCAGTAGAGTTGCTTGAGCTCACGAAGTGCTCTTCCACTTCTGCAACTGGACATTCCCAATACCAAACCTATACATGATGGAAAATAGCCTAAACCCATCCAGTTCCCTCTGTTTTAAAGGTCTGGCATTGTCCGCTGAAGGCCTGGCATGGTCACAAAATAGAGAAAATCAGGCAAAATCTGACACAGCAACACCTTCAAAGACAGGAAGTAAAAGCCAAAGCATCGGCCAAACCCTTGCAACCAAATATGTCAGCTTTGTAATGTGCTTTCTGAATCACTGACAGGTCATTTCCTCAGATGTTCCCTCAGAGCAGCCCTGTTATTAGAAAGAAATCTGAATTCTGCCAAGCTCACTGCACTGTTACAAGAAGGACTTCAAGCTATCAACACACTGAGAAGTGGTATACTACAAGGAATTACGACAGCACTTGTCACACCAGAATCTCCTCCAGGAAAAAGATGGCATGCAAAACCTGTGTTTGCTCACCACCAGTACCCCACTGTGAATCTCTGCCCAACCTGCACGCAGGCAGAGTGCCATCCCAACACATGGGTTTGGATTTCGGCAGCCAACAGACCATCCACAAGCATCAAGTGTGATAGCTGTGGGCAGGAATCCCAGCCCAGAGAGCCCAAACTGCTGTCTCTTCTGAGCTACTAAGCCCACAGTTAATAGAATATAGAAATCCCTACTCCCACTTGTAGCAGGCTTAAAAAACAAAATTTTAAAAATTGAGATGTGTAAGACAGAAAAGGAGTCTTACAGTAAAGCAAAAAATGAGATAATTACTTTGTTCCTAAGAACACGGAGGAGAAAATACTCAAGGAATTTATCAAGGCATATTTGAGGCCTCTGTGGTTAGCTGATAAACCTTTTGGGTGACTTTATGATAACAAGGCCTTAAAGATAACAAGGACATTGGCAGGGCACAACTCTGGCCTAGATCAAAGCTGCAAATTAGGGCAATTCTTTCTAAACAGGTGTTTGATGGCTTTTCACCTCCCTTGAGGAAAAGCTTAAAATCTATCCCAAATCAGCACTGGCAAACTTTGAATTTTACAGGAAATAAATCAGATGCATCTCATAGAAATGAAACAAGAAGACAATCAAGGGCTAGTGACTCCTTAGACATATTTGTCCTCACGCACAGAGAGAGGAAAAATTTAATGAAACCAGTCTGAAATGCTGAATGGAACCAGACCAGGGCCCTGTCCAGCACTCCCCTCACTGGACACAGACATGGACACAGACATTGTTACCTCTGTGCAGAACTATGTGGTCAATCATGTTGCGTTTGTATTTGGTGTGGTAGAGACAGAGAGGGCAGCGAAGGTCTTTGGGTCCTTCCTCAGGGACTGCCGAATGCCCGGCCTCCACGTGCATAGTAAAAGCAGATCTGTGAGAGAGGAGGGGAGACAATGGCAGCAGTCAGGAGGGGAGCAGTGAGGTGCCACAACTCTCTATAAGGGATGTGTGGTGTAAAAAGGTGCAGATGCCACTCAGCCCTGTCCGCACGGCCCCGCAGAGGGACTGCTCACATGAGCGACACATGAGCAGAGGAATCTACAGGCTCGTAGCCTCAAAGCAACAAACACTCTTCGTGACATGATATTCTGCTGCATGGGCTGCTCCATTATAGTCACATTGCTATAGTTAAGATAGCAAAAGAATTCCCATCCTTCATGCTCATTATCTGTCTTCAGGCTGAAACATTCAGTGCGCTTTCTCCGGTGAAGGTTAAATTTTTAGCAAGTTGAACAAAATCCATCAACTGTTCTGGACTTGCAGAGGGGAGGACAAACTTATTTCAGGCAGAAAACATCCTTAACCATCTTGATCTAACCAGATAACCTGTTTAGATTGCGGCCACCAAAGGGATTTTGTTCATATAGTGAGTTCGGCACTGAGTGGTTTAACTTTTACATCATCAGCTGTAATAATCTGAAAACTCAAGACTTAAAATACTGTATTTATTAGGGTGGAAGAATGAATGAATACTTCATAGTACTTCTGAACCAAAAATTTCATGCTGGTATTACACTGGCTGCACACTTACAAGTTGCAAGAGATTTGCATAACGGAAGAAATTAACTGTACATCCATCTAACACAAGCCCAACTACTGAAACCAGAGCTGTCCCTAAACTTGGACCACTGGATAATTTTTTCCTAAAGCAGTGATAAACTTTGCAAAAGCTAAGGGGCTTGACACATTGAACTGGAGTAAAAAGTGGCTTTGGACCCAAATCCAGCAATCATCGAATTCTGCAGGTATATTTCTATCAACTTTGGTCACTGCTCTCATGCTTTTAAGTTTCTAGGGTGGCTTAAAGAGGGGATTGGCATGTTTTTAGGGATTTTTTTGCCTCCTCCTCCCCTTTTTTAAGACAAAAAATATGCTGCTATGAACATGTTTAAATGCTTCCTGATTTATTTCATAATATCAAGGTGAAAGAAAATGGCACTTGCAAGACACAGACAGATTTGACCTGTAAATTTTTGGTAGTATTTAAGACAGAGAGCAATCAGGATACTAAACATAAGCAGCAAATTTTAACATGGAGAGATGAAGCAAAAAAGGGTAGAGACATGTAACTAGAGGCTGTTCACATGTGGATTCTCTCAGGTTTGTGCTCAGCATTTTCTTCAACAGAACTCCTTCCCTTGATCCAGTCCTACTGTTTACTGTCACTCTTAACAAGTTTAAGGCCTCAAAAGTCAGCTCAGGGTGTTATGCTTGAGGGCCCAGCACATCAGGAGGAAATGGTGAACTGCACAGGTGCCTTTTTCTCTTTTCTTACAGAAGAGCAGCTAAAAACACACACACACAAACAAACACACAAGGCACCGAACCTTTAAATTTAAATAATTGGATTTTCTGAAATGTCTCTGTATGCTATCAGATATGCTAGAGAATAGCATCTTTCTATCATTTAAGCTAGAAAGATTGGGGGGAAAATAAAATTACATCAGAAGGGTTTCTTCAGTAAGGTGAAATAAATTCCCCTGTCACTGCTGGACACTTGATTGTCCCACATTTCATGCTGACTGCACGTGGAAATTACATTATTTCTGCAGAGAAAATTTTCACACTTAAGGACAAAAGGATTATGAAATGATAGTTCTTGATTCTCAGAGAATCTCAGAGAAGTAAAGAGGGGTGCAACAGAACTGCCACACTGGACTTACAGAGGGCAGACTTTGGCATGGTTAAGGGTCTGGTTGAGAAAGTTCCCTGGGAGGGCATCCTGGAGGACAAAGGAATCCAGGAACACTGGATGTTCTCCAAGGAGAAAATCCTAAAGGTGCAAGAGCAGATTGACTCCATGTGCCAATAAAGAAATGTGTCTGGAACTCGGAGAAAAATGGAGAGTTTATGACTTTTGCAAAAAGGATTGTGCCAAACGGACAACGGGGATGTTGTGAACCTGTTGGCCTCAAGTTGCACCAGAGGAGATTTGGATTGGATGTAAGGAAAAATTTCTTCCCAGAAAGGGTTGTCAGGCATGGGAACAGGCTGCCCAGAGAAGTGGCTGAGTCACCACCCCTGGAGGGATTTAGAAGATGTGCAGATGTGTCACTAAGATTTAATGTTGGGCTTGGCACTGCTGGGTTAATGGTTAACTCTATGATTTTAAGGGCCTTTTCCATTCTAAACAATTCCATGATTCTGAAACCTACTGCAACTTGTTGTCTGCAGCAGATGGTACCGCCTGTTGTAGGAGAGAAGAAAATGGATTACATGGATGCTGCTGTGATCTGGCATGGCATTTCCTACGCTGCCCTCCCTGGTCAGCAGTGGCTGTGTTCCTGCTCGCCATCAAAGACCTCAGAAGTCTTTTCAAGCGCTGAAAAAAAAAGCCCCTTATGTGTGCAGTTCATCTGTTTTGCACAGTACTTACTTAAAGCCTGTATAAAAGGAACAATCTTTGCACTTGAAGAGCTTCTTCCCTCCGTGCTTGTCGCGGTAGTGGCGCCGGATGCTCTGTATGTAACCCGAAGAGAATTCGCAAAATTCACAGTTAAGGATGGCTTCTGTTTTTTCCACTCCTGCAGCACTCCCAGAAAGTGGGATTGGGCTGATGTTGTTGTTGTTCCTGGCCAAAGCTGCAGACTGGTAGTGGTTCAACTGCTGCTGAACATCAGGAGGCTCCGAGTATGAAGAGTCTGCAGGGAAACAGAACAGAGTTGTTATTCCAGGTGGATCAACAAATCTAAAAAAGGTCTGATGATGCCTGCTCCAGAACCTACTGGCTTCTGGAGGGGATTGATCAAGCTGTTGGTTATGAAACTAACCCTGCTTTCTGAAGGGATTAAGAGGTGCAGCACTTCTTAATCTAATTTAATGTGTATTCTACAATTTATAAAGTGAGAAATATAAATTACTCTTTTTTAGATCTGATTCAGGGAGAAAATGAGTGACACATTTAAATTAGTCTAAAAAGAAGCCTGATTTTAAGACACCTAATTTTTGAAGGCAAAGCCTGTTAATCATACTGCCAAATGTTTTATGTGTTTGGCACATAAATCAGACCAGATCCTCTCAAATATCTTATGCCAGTTCACACAAGGTGAAGATCTGGCACAGGGTACATGTAAATAATCTACCTATATGGAAAAAAATGAAAAAAAGAAGAAAAATAAATGGATACTCTTCCCTACTTAGGCTGATGATGTTAGAAATTAAAGCACCATTGGAAAAAAAATATGTTTAATCATAAATTCCAGTAAAGCAAACTTTCAAACTGCTGCTTGGCCATACTGAGAAAAGAGATCTCTAAAGACACATTCCTTCTGCAAGCCAGCAGAACTCTGCCACACCATTTTAATGGCATGTGGAGGAACAGAGTCCAGCAATGTTTCAGTACTGAAACTGAAAGCTGTAATATGTTGGTTGGATACCCCAAAAAAAGAGTGTGGGGGGAGGAACAGAGTCCAGCAATGTTTCAGTACTGAAACTGAAAGCTGTAATATGTTGGTTGGATACCCCAAAAAAAGAGTGTGGGGGGAGGAAGGGTGGTGTTGAACCTTTCCCAACACACTGCTTGAATGTGGAGGTTAGGAATTCATCTGCTTTGTTCTACATAACCCACAACTGCCCATGAATGGCACAAATCAAAGCAGATGAATAAAGCACAGATGAATTTCAGCACAATTTTCCTGACTAGAAGACAAAAGGCTCTTTTCCTAAGCTTTCTAGAAGGGGGAAGAAAAGCTAAGGGAGGGGGGAGGTGGGAAGGAAGTCAGGACACAAACTGTACCAGCCACCTCCTGCATCTTTGATGTGTACTTCATTTTCCAAAGCTGAATTCCCCAAGGCTAGATATATAAGAATTCCCTAACAGATACACATTTGTGGGAACTTAACACCATCCATTCCAACCAATTAGTATAGGGGAACAAAAGGCAAACAGGCCTATACAACACTGAGTGTGGGGACTTCTCCACCTGTCTTCAAAAGAGCAAAATGCTTGCTTTCTTTTCTCACTACCACAGGTGGGGGTTACACATGCCCAAGAAATGAGTAACAAAATAATGACAATAAAAAAAAAAAACAAACCAAACCAAACCAAACCCCGAAATAAAACAGAAACAGCAGGTAAATGTCTCCATGCTCCCCTGGCTTCACCACCAGGTGTACATGGCAAAGAGAAAGGCAGAGACATGAAAGATTCTGGTAAAATGAATGAAATTTAGTTTTGTTTTTCTTATCCAAGCCCCATGAACTGAGTGAGGCTGGATTACATGCAGCGTTTATCCTTGCTTCCACCCCTTCCAGAGCACGTTTGTTCACCAGGAGGGCTCACAGCGAGCTCCACCTGTTTAAATGTCAAGGCTTTCCTTCCCTTGTGTTCGAAGCAGGCTCCCCACATCCTTTACTTTGGCACAGGACAGCCCTGTGGAACTGTGAACCCTCTGCAGAAGTCTCTTTTCTCTCAAAGGCAGCAACTGTGTACTCACTCCTCCTTGGGAGAGAACCTTGAGAGCTCAGACGGGATTTACTGACTCACTTCTCTGGGCTACCAGGTTCAGTGATTCTAAAAGCTCACAACATTGCTACACAGATCTCCTGGCAAGGGTAAGACGCCTAAAAAGAAAATTCATAGCATTTGAAACTGGTTTTTTTTTGTTTTGTTTTTATTTTTTAATGTGTACTAGTCAAATTACTCTTAGGGTACTGAAGTCTCCTTTGTGGCTCACTTGATCCCCTCCTCAGGAAGAAAAGAAAAATTTCCACCATATCACCAATGTTCCTGGCCAAAGTCCCAGAGATATCCACGGCCAAGAAAGCTACAGGTATAAAGACCATTCTTTTCAGGAGAAGGAAGTTCTGCTTTTGTCTGCAAGATCTACTGTACTTCAGATGTTTTTACTCCTCCTATCATCTGGTGTCTATTATTCCAGCTTTCAGACTTTCCATTGGTTATTTACACAGCCCTGTGGAATCTGGTTTGTGAAAACTGCAGAAGCAGATAGTTCCATGTCAATTCCCACACACACATGAAAAAAAGCACATCAAGTAGCTTTCCCTGTCATCATGAATAGCCAGAAGAAAATTCTACCTTTCACACTGGTCAGCTCGCAGTTTTTCAGTATATTGCTTCATTACACTTAAAAGAGTTATGACATTTAAAGGAATTTTAAAAAGTCATCTAAAGAGTTTTCCCAGTGAGTTTTACCCTTGAACAATGGCAGCATGCACGGCCTAGTGTACTCCTTGCCTTTTCCCCTGCCAAATTCTTTCATTACACTTGCTGCAAACTTGCTGCAGCGCAAGATTTAGCACTTCCTGAAGGAAAACACTCAGGATTAACACATGTGCATAGAGCTTCTGTTGGTGTCTGAGAACCAGCATGCCAGACAGCTCTCCTGGCATGAAGGTGCAGCCCAGCTCCACCAGGAACACCCTGGACAGAGCCCACAGTTGACTGAAGGCATGGGAAGTTTTCCACTGTGTTCAGCAGGCCTCACCTTCATCGTGCCCACTCCAAAACCAGCAGAGGCAGTGGAACGACAGCAACTGACCTGAGCCTGCCTCTAAAGATGCATTCTGGCACACAGCACAGAGCAAATTGCCAGCAAATGAGAAACAGTGGATGGGCGTGAGCTTTTGGATATTTTTTTTAATTCTTTTTTTTCAAAAGCAGTGTCTTAGAGAAGGGTTGGGGATACATATCCAGAGTCACAGAGCAACAGCACTGCTTTAAAAACTGCATTTTTCCTTGCTCTGTTCTGCTGGAAGAGTGGGCTGAATGCTCTAGACACATTTTGGAGGTGTTGCCCCAACAATGGGATGCCAGGCTGAAGGATGAAGGAGGAAAGGAGCGGAGCTTTTCCTTCAGAACTGACACAGAAACTGAGTCATGGCTGTACACAATTCAAGTTCCACCTCTTCTTTTTCCTGCATCTCCAGGCACAAAGGGCTGGGTGCACTTTGATAAAGTGTTAACAACCTTGGCCTAGAGCAAGGTTGCTCTATGTCTGAAACAAGTAAAAAAGGCCCTAAAAGCCTATGAAATCAGAAAGCAGAAAACATTTAAAATAAAAAAAAAGGAAGATGTAAGAAAATATGTATTAATTACATGTAAAACACAACAGCAGCAAATAAACACGAATGGAAGGGAAATTAAGAAAAAACTAAAACACCAGGAAGTACCATTTACATTTTAAGGAAAAAAGGCACTTTTTTTCCCCCCACTCAACAGCCTTGAGGCAGCACAAGAAAATAAAGCACATTCATATATACAGTGAAAGGGAAGAAAATGGAACACTTAGCCCTGACTCATTTGAAACAATCAAACAAATTAAAAAAGCCCACACCCAAAACACTGAGACTCCTTTGTAAAGACCAATTTTATTCAAAATTAATGGAAGGACTTCACAGTGCAACTCCAAAAACAAGATAACAGCATAAGATGATCTGAGATAAAATGAAGGACACCTACAGTCATGTCAAGAGGCAAAAATTAACAGTGATTGCTGCAGTTAAAAATGGAAAGAACAGCAACAATGATGCAAATCTCAATTTTGAGATTTTACATATGGCACCTACCCACAAATTACCTGCACAGGACAAACAACAAGGCCAACAAAGAATGTAACCCCTGCCAGCACCTATGGACCTAAAAGGCATTGCCATTCCTTAGTACAGAAGAGTGTTTTTATATACCCAAAATTTCAGAAGTGGAAAGGAAGGCAGGAAAAATGATTGTCCACGTGGTGATTTATCAACACAGCTGTATCTAAATTACTGCTGCATTCTGGTAAGAACACATAAGCAAGTCTCACTGCGTCCCTCCAGGGGCATTTCCAGAATGCCTAGAACGCTAAAATCCCTGGTCAGGAATGCTGTCACCCCGAAAACTTCATCCAGACTACAGTCCCAAAGACTGGGACAAATGAATCTGCCAACAAATCTGGAAGTTCCCACCTCAGCCAAAAGAGCAAGGCAATACAGTCATGAAAATTCAGCTTGATTCCCTGCATACCCTGGGGTCACACAATGGGGAAAAAATGTACAAAGAAAATATACAATGAAAACCCACCACAGAAGCAAAGTGAAAATCCAAAGTTTCATTGGATCCTGTGCAGCATATAACATGTTTGAGATACCTAAATGAAAACAAAACTTTGGGATCACTTCCAGGTGAAAAAAAATGCAGTTTCTGATCCCGAACTGAAAACATAAATTCACACAGAAATTCAGTGATGTTTCAGTTGTTGGTAGGTATTTTCAGAGGTATGAACGAACACCATATGCAAAACACTTCCACAAGATTCCTAAACACAACAACTAGAGGCCAGAAATTCACCCAGACACATCTAAGTAAGAGACACTGAGCAACAGCTGAGAAACAAGAGGGAAAAGGACTTATTACAGGGAGGAAATTTATCCTTTATCCTGCTTTATCCTTTTAGGGTGAACAGAACCAGACATATAGTAATATAAACACTTTCATGCCTGCACAGTGATGGATAGGGGTGGAGGGAGCAAGATTGCTCAGGAAAAGCAGCTGTTGGAGTGCACTGGAAAGTGACATTATTGACTTTACAGAATTTTAATAATTTAATAGCTCAATGACCAGGAGGAGTCACTGGGAGATAAAAGTGAAGACAACATGCTCTCTTGGTATACTCACATAGAAACATCAACCAGTCAAAAGAGACCAGTGTTTGAAAGAACAGAGAAACTGGGGACAGAGATGTTTGGCTCATGAGAAGGGAAAAACCCAAAGGGAATGTATAAATAAAAGAAAGTGCTTAGTAACGCTTTGTGAGGGGAAAAAAAGGAAATTAAATATTAATACAGGCCTAGGACATTCTGGATCTGCGAGGAAATGTTCTAGAGAGACTAAGAGGAAAATATTTGGAATGCTATTTAACTTTATCCAAATTCATTCATAAAAAGAAAATTTCTACAAAGAATGACAGAAAAAAACCCCAAGGATTTCAGAAAAGCAGCAGTCTCCTCTGGACAAAAATTTGTAAAACCAAGTAAAGATGCAATGCTGCACGATAGAACACCAACAAACAACATAAGGCAAATTGCTATTTTAAAATGCTTAAGATAAGCATAAGGGTGGAATTTAGGAGATTTAGGAACACAATCCCTTCCAAAATTCAACGGGACTCAAAATCACCAGCTGACTGAGTGGCAGGATTGCACATAGCCATGAATGGCAACAGCTTGAAAAGTGGGAAGGTGGCGAAGCAGGGTGCCATACAAAGATTGTGAAGACTGCACACATTTGTTCACTTTATGCCACACAGCACTGACCTGGAAGGAAGAGTATGTGGGAGAGTGAAATGTTCTGGCAATAAATTAAGCTGAGGGGAGGGGAAGAGAGAACAGACTCAGAGAATTGCAACTAAACATTCATTAAGAAGCTCAGGGAACCAGACAGTGCAAGTCTTGTTCACTGCATGTTTAAAATCAGTGTCAGCCTAGTCCTCTTCCTAAATTCTGATTTCTGCTTAAGAACCTTTACATTGCCAGAATGTTATGAGTGAGAAATAACAAAAACAAGTTTTGTGCCCTCACTTGCACACTCCCAAATAAAAAATCAAAGAGTAATCACAAAGTAAAGAAAATAAAGTCCTGGAATAAAATCACCATTTAAGGATTTATACACCACTACTACCCCACAAAAAACAACAACAAGCCCAAAACAAAAACAACAAAAACAACAACCAATTGAAGAAAACCCCCAAACAAAACAAAACCAAAGACTGTTGGTGGAATTTATTCCAGCTTTGTCTTTAAAAACCACTACTTGGATCATAACAGACCAGCTTTTGTGAGAAGGATTTTATATGTATTTCTAAGCCTCAGAAGAGAGCAAAGAGAAAGTCACATGAACTGTGCAATCTTGGTTATTCAGAAGAGGTGAGAGAAGCTATATCCATATTTCTCTATAACTTTGAATTTCCTCTGGAGTTGTGTCCCATAGCTCTGATCAGGACTGAGACAGCACAGAGGCCATGCAGCTTCTTGTGCTAATAGCCAAGTAACTTCCAAGGGACATAAATTTCACCTATTAAGAAGAAAATAATAAATAATTTTTATTACTTGAATCACTTCCACAGAGAGACTCTCACCCTGCTGCCTGTAAAGGAATTTTGGAGTTTCACAGTTGAGATCAAGAGTACAATATTCTGTAAAAGATGATGCATTTGAAAGCAGCAGGAACTAATTAGGATCTATGGAGAAGTAATATAATCGATGAAGTAAGTTGTACCGTGGCATTTCTGTAAGAAGGAAAAGATCAGCCCAGGAGATCCCCATGCCCCTTGTTTTAGAGTATCCCACACCACCAGAAATTCCCATTTGCAAGAGCTTTCAAGGCAGGCATCAACCTGCTCTGCTGATGTTATGATTTGGAAGGATCAGTTCAGTGCTCAGGAAATGCTTCACCATAACTTCTAGTTATCACTTGTTTTCATCTCTTCTCTCCTCAACCATATTTCTTTCCTGGCCTCAACTCAATCTAACTTTTCTGCTCTTCAGGTGACTTGGCCACTTACTGGTCACATTTAGGCCGCACACAACCCTCTTGTTGCAAACAGAAGTAAATTCCATTGCCTAAATACAGGATTGCACTTAAAACCAAGATTTCCGCTACATGTCAAACACTGCAATCTCTATGATCTTACCTATTTCCATAAAATGCATAAAATAAAAAGTTTGTCTAGCTATTCCTCATTCTGTTGAACTCAAACTCAAACTTCATAAATGGAAGTGCATTTACAGAAGAAGGGAACACAAACAGAACTGGAAATAGCTTTAGCAAGACACTGATTTAACCAATCTGCTAAAAGTACTTACTGGTAACAAGCTCTTTTTGGAATTTATGAAGTTCTACTTCAACTGATTCTTCACTCAAGACAATAATCTACCAATCAACTTTTTTCTTTTTCATCAGTAGCCATTTGATCCTCATGCTATTGTGTTCCATGATTTTCTTCTCATTTTTAAGGACAATTCATCAGGTAATTTTCCTACTTCCTTCCATATATGACCCTCTACATATTTGTATTAATACAAACACAGTGCCACAAACACACATGTTTCTGTCACCTAAATGCTCACTCTCCTTTAAGGCTTGAAATTAAGGGGGGGGGGGGAAATCAATTTATCAAGCAATACTTATTGGCATTCTGCTTTAAAACTGGCCCTAAAATTACAGTGGCAGTATGTGGGTACCAGGGATTCATTCTAACCACAGAGTTCAGGAACCTGAATTTGTGTAATTTGTTCTGGAGACCTCCAGCACACACATTGACATTATTTTTATTGCCAACAGAAAGTCCTCATCTCTATCACCAGCTCTGAGCTCAGAACACTCCAGGCAGTGTTTTCAAGCACTTGTAGTAACAATGCTCCTTAAAGAAGAAATAAAACCAGATACTTAAATGTCAAATCTTGGGCTGTCAACTATGATGATAACACACATCCATTTCAACAGAGCTAAAATGAGCAAAGAAGTTTTACCTCTCTGCCAAGCACCAAATCCCTCCAGCATGTTTTAAATCAATGGGATAAACTGGAGTCTCAGGTGACAGGGAGAACATCAGTGAGGCTGACAGAGAAGGCTGTGATATGTGGGTATGATACTCTGCAGAAATGCCCTCTTGCACACCCTTGGTCAAGTCACACTCTGTACCCCCTTTCATGCCAACAGCATCCTTTTCACTCTGTGTTGAGAGATGACAAATTACCCAGACACGCAAGAGATCAGCATCTACCACTTTGTCCTCTATCCTGAACATGAAAATCAGAGACAAAAGAAAGCAAAAACCTCAAGGGAAAAGGAAAAAACAAACAAACAAACAACAACCCACAACAGGAGTCAGGATATGCTTCTTTCTTTCACTGTGGGTGCTATCGGGTAACTTCTTTCTGCATCAGTTTCTTCCTTCATTAATTTCTTGACCCACCCAAACATTCTGTCTTCTCCCAACCCTAGGCAAGCCTCTCAGGGCCACAGCAATCCCATCACAGCAGGGTGGCCAACTCCACACAAGGCTGACACCAGCCTTCTCCAGCTGCATGAGCTCCTCCTGTCTGCGCCCTGCTTCATCTCAGCTTTGCCTTTGCCCATTCAGCTCAAGCACAAAAAACAGCACCAGAAAAAAAAGCACAATGAACAGCAAGCTGACACTCCCCTCAGCACAGCCAATGACATCTCCCTCTGTTCCACCAGCCACAAAACAGTTCTCAACATGCTGCAGGAAAAGGCCAGAAGCCAAACAGCTATACCCCAGTGGAAGAGAGCTTCAGAGAACAAGGTCATTCCCCCAGCGCCTCAGGACCTTGGAACAGTAAGGAGTTTGTTCAGTAAAAGTGGAGGTGAACAAGCCCTATGCTTGTTCCACCAGTCCCTGCCAATCTGATGGAGGAGAAAAGTCTTATCTGATCCAGCATCTGATATTTAGCTTAACACTGACCACAAGGAATAAAACACACCAAGCAATTACCACAGAGTTTTAAAAGCACTGTGAGACAGCATGGCCACTGTGGGAAGAAGAGACAGGCAAGGGCTGAGGGGAAAGCAGGAACTTGCTCTAGGTTACAGAAAGAAGGAACACAGCTGGGGAAAATAAAAAAAGCAGCCTGCAGGTAACACAGATTAATCTGATACTTGAGAGTGAGCATGAGGCATCACTCCTGTGGGGCAGGGAAACGAGCAGAACAAGCAGGCAGCTCTTTGCAGCCCAACTCCAACTACAAAAGCAAAAACATCTTCTGTACTGCAGTATGCAGATCACCATCTTGCATCCTTAACATGGATGCAATCCTTCCAACTCACCTGGCAATTAAAGCAATTAGCTGTTGAAGCTCTGCCTGAATTTGCCCTATAGTCACTACTGGCTCTTTGCCCTTCCAGCCAAACTGCAATGAAACAAAAAGGGCCTGAAACTTCAAAAGAGTCTTTGTCCAAGCCCTCCTCCCAAAAAACCTCCAAACCCAGAACTAAACACATTCTGCTCTAATACCAAGTTTTCTGGCTGTGAGGACTGACCACTGTGATTTTCCCCAGACAGCAGCAGCCATAAAACACAAAGACACACAAGCAACAATAATAGAGAAACAGCACCAAAGGGGAAGGGACCATCTTAGGAACTTTCTGCCCTGATTGCAAGGTTAGAAAAATATCCCTTATCAAGAGTATCAGTGCATGTGAACAAAAATAAGCAAGCCAGCCACAATCCATTATATGGATTTAAAAGACTTAACAACAACAAAAAACAGCAGAACCCAAAAATCAGGGTAGTATGTCTGGCCACCTGGAAAGCCTGCCTCTCCTCTGAAAGGTGGAAGGCAGAATCATGACCCACTGGCACTAGATTTGCAAATTTTCTTGAAATGGTGCCTTGCTGCCCATAGTTCTCCCCTCATTCTGGTATTACATGAAATTGCTTTAGCAAAACCTGCCAAAGACCCTCTGCAACATTCAGGAGTTCATCTGTGAGGCTGCACAGAAGAAGACATACAGTCTGATTATGCACTATCTGCTTTGAAAAAGTGTACTGAAATTGGAAGGGATTTACAGTTCTGGAAAAACAGTCCAAGAAACAAGACTTAGTCAAGCAGTTTTTGCCCAGCCTAGCTCTGGCAACACAAGCAGATGTATTTATATTTCAGTCTCTCGATGAGGCAAAGTTATTTTCCACTGGCAAAGGCTAAAGTTCAGGGAAAAAAAAAAACTGGAACAGGGCACTGGATGTTTCACTTAGCAGTTTCCAATGCATTTGCTGCTGCAATTAATTAAATTTAATTAAGATGTTGACATACCGTGTACTGGGAGACTCAAGAAATCTTCTAGTTCTGACCTCACATATGTTTTGTGATGTGTGTTGGTATTAATGATAAATCCTGTTTGGTTTGCACAACAATGAAAAGCATAATTATTGAGCTTCAAGGGCACACAAATAGTGTGCTACTTTCAGTAGATCAAGAACTGGTGGCCAGTAAAAAGAAATGGTCTTCTACCACAGCAGCATGACTGAGGAGACATTAGAAACCACATCCAGGTCTGTTTAGCCTGACACTTTGCTGCTTTATTTTGACAATTCAATATTCTTAAACACTAAAATTTTAAAAAGCTGTAATTTTGAATGACTGCATGCAGTCATGACAGAAGGAAATTTATGAGGCTCCAAATCTGCCAGCCATATGAATGAAGAGCAGTGCTTTGCTCTACAACACGGTTAGGCCAAAGGGGTTATTTTCAACAAACAAAGGGTGACTCCAAAAATCAGTAATAGCAACCAGGGCAATTTAGGACAGGTATTTCACATGGTCTCAAGAGGCCTTTGCTGTGTTTGAAGGCACAACGTGAAACTCTTCATCAGCCTGTTAAGTCACTCTGCCTTACGGACTTTATGACAAGGGGCTGAGCTCATGTGTCTCTGCAGATTGTGAGAGGAGGGCAGATCACCACCTCCACACCCCTGACCACAAACACACATTTATAACACGACTCACACAGGCAGTGTCTGTGGCCATGTGCTTTGCCCTCAGCTGATGATCCCTCTGCACACAGTTCCTGCTGCTGTTCGTGTTTTCTCACGTTCAGCCACACAATTTTTGGGTCTCTGCTTTGTGTCTTTGCAGCTCTTTCTTATGGAAAGAGATAGGAGCTTTCCCACATGATGCCTTGGAAATGCAGATTTTTGGATTCCATTGCCTTGCCCTCAACAGGAGCAGAGCTGGGAACACTTACCTGTGACACACAGAGCCCCACAGGATGACACCACCATCAAAAAAAACCCAAAAAACCCATTCTGGCCAGAGATTAAGATGAATGCAAGCTCTTTTTCTCACAAAGGCTGAAAGAACATGGAAATAGATCTTGTGAGGAGATTCATCCAGTCCTCCTAGCAGTTTGTAGCATTTTCATTTACAATTAACTTTTGCTGCTCAAGTTCTCAGAACTGTTAAGGAACATTTTAGTATAAATTGAAAATAAGTAAATTCAAACAAAAAAGCCAAACACTCACACAAATATATAGTAAACCCCCACCATTTCCTTCTTACAAGTCAAAAAAAAACCTGTGAACTATCAGGAGAGCCAAAGAACATTTTACCACAATGGCAACCTCATTGTGTCAACAAAAGCTGGACACTACAAACCATTCAGTGTCCCTATACTATGGAAACCAGAAAAATAGCACTCATGACCAGTATTTTCTGGGGTTTTTTTGGCGACTGTTTTAAGAAGAACACCCACAAACCAAACTACCATAATTCCACATGCCCCAAAAAAACCCCACATAGTGCTTTATTTCTGGTTAGAAGAGGATACAGTGAAAACAAGTTCTTTATATATTAAAATATTGCCCAGCAGGCAAAGAGGAATACAATAAAAAAGGCAGGATCCTTGAATGATGCATCTGTAAAAAAAGCGTTCTCTGCTGACTCATCAAGAGTGACACCATCACCTTCTTACACTACTGCCCTGAGAGAAGCACACACACTCTGAATAATTGTTATTAATTGGACTAAAGAGGTTGTTATGCTTTCTAATGACAGCTGTCACCAGAATTACACTTGGAAAGGATGGGTATACCCAAAACATTCAGCACCTACTCCACTTTAGATTCAGTTCCATGAAAAGTCTATCAGGTACCCCAAAAAACACCTCTGGGATGTGCAGCTGAGTACTCCAGATGAGGTCTGCTGCTACCAACTCAGAATTGAAGGAGATGAGCCACAGAAATCTGAACACATTCACCTCTTTTAATGAATAGATGGATCTAAAAGAACAAAAGCAAGGGCCATCAGGGAACAATTTTTGCAGGGAAAAGAAGCATCACAGAAGTTCCACTGGGTTGCTGTTGCAGAGCAGCTCTATTAATGCACTTTGCTATTACAATTCAGTACCCTTCTCCCTCTTCCACATTTTTAAGGAGCTCAACAACTGACGACTGAGTCCTGACAGCTCCCCAGATCTCCCCAAACCACCCTGCTGTACTTCCTACTCCAACTAGAGCATTCACTCACAGGCAGGAGCAGCTCCTTTCTGCAACCACTTAAATTACACAAGCCTGCTGCACACCTATCAACCTACAAAACAAGTTCCCTAACAATAGGATGCAGTCTTTTGTCTGCCTTTCACCCCAGCCCAGGTTCACTGCTGCATCCCTGGTGAATTAGCTTTGATCACGGTTCACACTGCAGGGTATTCATACAAACCAATAAGACAAAATCCAGCTCCTCTACACCACGTGAGCCCTTCCTAATACTCCAACTAGATATAACAGAGCCTGCATTTCCTATTATTGGGACCAGTATTTCATCTAGTCTTGCACACCACCTGTGACTCACAGGCCTGGGCCACAGAAGCAATGATTTAATTTGCCTTCTAAAAACCCAAAAAACATGTGATGCCATAAGAGCAGCCACCATTAACCTGACCTGCAGCCAACTGTATAATGTGAAAAAAACTACTTAAAGCAGGTTATTCCTTCCTCAAGCAATGCTGAAAATGCTAACGCTATTATTGTAACACCTGTACTTGTCTGATGAGCTCCCCAGTGGGTGGCTTCTATTATTGTCAAAGTGACTTAACCATTAACCCCATTTAAAGATGATCTAGCTAATTGGGACAAATTTGGCCTTGGTCTCAGGCTGTAATACAGGTCTAGGTAACAAAGTCAACCCAATGAAATGCTGTTATTAACAGAGTCATTGTTTTAACTATTTCTAGGAAGAAATATTAAAAGTTGCAGAATTATTCTCTACAGGATACAGCAGGTATCCTGGATTTTAACTCCACTAATCAAGAGGTTTAGCACCTGGGATAAACAAAAAAAGTAACTGAACCATCCTTCCCAAAACAGAGTATTGTCCACACACAAATAACAAAAGACTGCTAACACACAGGGAAGGCTTGGACAGCCACTGAAAATTATTCTCCACTTCTTAAGTCAGTAATGGAACATTTTATTTTAAAAGCAGAAAAAAAAAAAAATTAGCTTAAACTAATCCAGCAAAAAAACTCAGTAGTTGCACTGTTCCAGACAACCCATTGACAAATAGGTTGTCTGGGAGCAGCTGGTCAAAATCTCTTGTTAAGATTCTGATTCTCACCCAGAAAGTTACTTGCTAAATCACAAAAATATTTTGCCTTTTTTTTTTTCCTTCAATAAGGTACTTCTATGCTGATTATTTACTTCCTTCAATTCCTTTCAGCCATTTTCTGAACTTTCCTTTCACTCTGATTTCACTTTTGTTTTTTTTTTGGTTTTTTTTTTTTTGGTTTTTTTTTTTGGTTTTTTTTTTTTTTTGTTTGTTTTTTTTTTTGTTTTTGTTTTTTTCTGGTGAGAAAGAAAGGAAAATTGGAGACCAAAAATGCTACAAAACAATTACAAATAATATCTACCTCCCATCCTTAGTTCACCAGTATCCCAAGCAAAACAGCAAACAACAAAATTCCTGCTGTTTAGCAGTTAGAACCACTCAAGCTTCTGGAAAAAAAAAAAGTATTTTGCTCTCTTCTCCCCTCTTCTAACACACCTTCCATATATTCCAATTCTCTGAACATCTGCAAACATTCTCCTTCCATGTCAATGAAACTCATCCAGGAATTAAGGTTGGGGTTTCTTTTTTTCCAAAGAAGAGCTCTTCTCTTAACTGGTAGGAAGTGACACCAAAAGATGCCTCATAAGCTACTACTTAAAAAGCCTTAAAGCTTGCTGTGATACTCCAACACCTCCTCTTCTATTTTCTCTGTTTAAACAGTGTCCCTCCCTCTACTGTGTTCCAAGCATCTTCTACACATCTCTCCAGCACAAGGGGAATAGCAGCTTTCAAAAGAAGCACTGAAAAGGAAATGGTGCTTAGGTTCTCCTCCCTGCAGCTGAGTATCTGAAGGTACTTTTGACGTCCTCTGCACAACCGACAACATCAATAATTACTCTTCCTACTGTTACTGGTTCGCATTTTAAGCTTTATCATGTGGTTTCATCAAAGTGCTCCACTCATGAGATTAGATATTAGGAAAAAATTGTTCCCTGTGAGGATGGTGAGGCCCTGGCAGAGGTTTCCCAGAGAAGCTGTGGCTGCTTCATCCCTGGAAGAGTCCAAGGTGAGGTTGGATGGGGCTTGGAGCAATGTGGGATAGTAGAAGGTGTCCCTGCCCATGGAAGAGGGGTGAAAGGAGATGATCATCAAGGTGCCCCTTCCAACCCAAATCACTCTGTGATTCTATGAATATAAAAGAAAATCAGGATCATGGATGGAATTTGAAGACCACTTCCCCACTGGCTAGGAATGAAAATTATGAGTCTGAAATATTTTCTACAATGTAAATCTCTGCTAGCAAAGCCAGCAGTGACATGTTCCAAAGTCAGCTGGAGCAGTGAGGGAACAAATAATTGTAGTATGAGCTGGTGAGGACCTAAAGCAGATCACTTCCTACAACACCACGTTTACTCCTGGTTTGGATGCAACTTCTGGTTTCCTCTTAATGACCAAATGAAGATGCTTTTGGTGCAAAGCTGCTGCAATTCGTTTTGCAATAAAAATATTAAGCGGCACCTTAGACAATTAAATTCTTTGCTCTGAGGCACCTCTTACCATTAGAGTCCTCCACTTCTTCAGCAGGAGTGTGGTTCTTGGAGGTGTGGTGGGCGTGTGAGGCTGCAAGGTTGACAATGCGGGGTCTTGGTAGTGTCAGTGCTTTCCCATGCACTTTCAAGGAGTGCTCTTTCAGCTGGCTGATTGTCATGGTGGAAAATGAGCAGGAGGAACATTTGTAGGCATGTTCACCTGGGTGAGCGAAATACAGGCAAGTCATCAGCTCACAAAAGAAACAAAATGGGGCCCTCACACTTCTCTTACTGAACTTGGCAGTAAAATTCCCACGACTCTTCAGCGAAAAGACTGATCCTAAAGGAAATGAGCTATGCACATCTCCTTGTTGGAGCAGCCTGGAGTCTGTGGGTGTAGACACCTGCTTTGGACCGAAGTATCACTTTCTGGCAACTGCAGATCCTTGTACAGTGGCTGATGTCAAGAAAAACAGAGACCAGACTTTCAGCATGCCTGTGTTGCATGGTATGGGAAGAAAACAGACTCTGGGATGAAAATGGAGTAACTTAACCACAGCACTCCCAAATTTGGGAGCACAGCAACTAGAGATGGTGGAGTTGTTTCTGCATGCAGCACATCCAGCGTCATTATTAATGAAGCAAGAAGGACACTACAAAACTCTAACAAAGGGCCCTCCACAAACAGAAAGAAAGAAAGAAAAAAAAGTTAAAAAAAAACAAAACTGTGTGGTGTAATTACATTTGGGAAAGGTTACAGTTTTCCTTATTAAAAACCTGCCATTAGGCAGCATCAATGTTCAAAGAAGTGGCAACCAAGTCAGGGCTGGTGACACATGACCATGCCAAGTAAAAACGGGTGTATCTACCAGGCTGTGTGGAAGTGTGTTATGAGAAACCACTAAAAGAAGTGAAAGAACAGAAGTAATGCACAGTAGTTGATTTAATTTTGAATACATTCCAAGCCATAGAGACAGCAAACAAGGGGAAACAAATCCTGATACAAGATTTGTTTTGCGGGGAGGCACGGAGGCAATTGGAACACAAAGTGAAACCATCCCAAGACAAACAATGTGATATTATATACAGGTGCCAAATTATTGTTTTGGAAGTGCCACTTCCATGTACAAGAGTAACACTGGCCACATACGATCTGTACATAAAGTGCCAAAACTAATACAAGAGCGAAATACTCATGAACAGCAACAGAAGAACGAGAGTTTTGGTAATGGATGAAGCAGAAAATGTTTTCCACCTCTTGACAAATCCAGAAAAGAAGGTTCTCAAGCAGCACTGTTTCCCACACCAGAAATAAGTGAACCAAAAGAGAATATAAAAACACACACATTTGCAGCCATTCAGAGTAAGCACACCTGAAATTATAAGCAAACATCCTCCACAAAACTCCCACCCATTTTCCAGAAAAACCATGCTAATCATCAGGACTAAATACAAACTCTTAGAATGACCTTTCTTGGTGCATCTGAAAAAGAACAGATCTCTCGAAGAGTCTGAAGTGGTGAAACAAAAAACTGCCCTGCGTGTTTTTTCAAGTGACATTCCCCACCTGTGCATTACAGGAGTTACATATTTCCTTTTTACAAACAGAAATACAACATTTCTTGAGTGGCACGCATGATGAGTTGCTCAATGGAACACAATAATTTAAGGACAAAAGATATTCCAAGGTTACAAGATACCAGTGGGATACAGAATATAGACCTCCATGGCTTTGTCAGTGTAAGAGATTCCTGGATGACAATGTGCACCAACCAACTGTTAACTTAAAAGCACCACAAGACATTAAAGCAAATAAAGGATGATTACATACCAAGCAGCCTAGACACACTAATAAATATGCCCACTATTCATTTCCAATGGACATCAAAACATGAAAAGGATGTGTCTGATTGCAGAGAAAAAGCTACAGTTTGGCCCAACAGAAGTCTTCTGCACTTTTTTTGACTGCTAATTTTGCATCTCACCAAGTGATCATATTAATACACAAACAAATAAATAAATAAATGTAAACATTTATGTAGTGGGTCTCAACACTTGATATGTACTCAGAGCACTAGATTACACAGAAAGTGAACAGAACCAATGCTCTTATCTTACAATCACCCATTTCTGCATTTCCAGAGTAATTGCTGATTAAGAAATTGGTGACAAGGATTCCTCAAAAACACAAGCAAAAAAAAAATAAGGAAAAAAAGATAAAGAACAGGTGAAAAAGTTCAGATGAAAACAAGAGAGCCCGTTTAGAGTAACTGTAAACTGTTCTGCTGCATGCCAAAGGAGATGGCACACACTGGATGACAAACAAATGCCAGAAACACTGGTACCAGCTGTCACACAAGAGCGGATTTTGTAGCTCACTGAATTTTGATCTACACCCAGAAAATGAGGCAGAGAGGCAGACTGAGTAAAACACTTCAGGATTCAGGATTTTATAGACCTCTAAAGATCTCCAGGAGAGTTCAGGAAAAATTTAGGAGGACTGAAGTTTTAAATTCTAAATAAATGGATAATGAGACGATTGACAATTGAAAAAAAAAATTGTAATAACACAAAAAAAGAGGTTCAGAAGACCACCATGTCATTGAAAAACTGGGGAGTCTGAGGAAGTCAGACACTTTTGTTCAATAGTACCTATTTCTGAATGACTGACTCAAAACAGACCAAAGCAAAGTTCTGACTGAAAAACATACAAGCAACTTTTCTGTGATGTGACTATTCATTTGGTAGAAATGGGACTGAGGCAGAAACGTCTGTAAGCCTTTGGAAACCCTATTACCCAAGTCACTGTGCAAGCACTATCTAGGCAACCATGAAATTGTGTTCTTGTTGAATGCAAAACATGGCCCTTCAAGGGGTGTCTGTCCACTAAACAAAGCTCAGAAGCATGGATTCCTAAAAAATAAATCAATGAATTACATGAAGAGAAGTGTGAAGTAAATATTAGTTGCATGGTAACTTTGGGTCTAAAAATCTGCCAGGTTCAAGCAAGGAGCCTAGCTGTGTAATAGCATCAAGAAAACATTACTTAATGGTTGGTGAAAATAAAGAACCATGGCTCCTTCATACAGGATGTGGGATTCTGTGAACTGGAACTGCTGTGTACAGTTGGATTTCCTAGAAAGGACAGAATGCCATGGTCCTCCCATACAAAAGGAGGGTGGCAGAAGTCAAGCCAATTTATTTTATCCATCCAAGTACAGAAATTGGCAAAAGCTCTGTGAAATAAAAAAAAAAAAAACAAACCCCCCCCCAAACCCCCCCCCAAAAAAAACCCAAAAAACAAAACAAAAAAAAAAAAAAAAAAAAACCAAAAAAAAAAAAAAAAACCAAAAAAAAAAACAAAACAAAACAAAAAACCAAAAAAAACCCCAAAAAAAACCCCCAAAAAACCCAGGAGACAAAGTACACAAGACGATCAATCTGTATTTCTGTAGATGAAAAATGCTTTTGGATCAATGGCAACAATAATATTTTTTTTGTATCAGCAGACAGCTCCAAATTTCTTATGCCTTTTCTCCCCATTTTCCCACTTTCTTCCTCCACCCCAGAGTATATGACTTTGAGTAAGCAAATAATAGAAAAAGGAACATACTTGTGGGTCCTTTTTATCAGAAAAAACTCCTGTTCAAGGAGTTTCTACTCACAACTTTTAAACAGCTGGGCTAGTTGTCAGGTTTTCAGACTAGTCACTATTCTATTATTTGCACCAAAGTGCATGTTTGGACTGCAAACCAAAAGATAATCTTTCAATGCAGGATGTGTGATGATGCCAAGAGTCTACGGCCAAGGAATAAAGATGAGGAAATCACTTTTTTAATAATCAAAGCTGCAACAATTTCAGGTGACCTCCTTTGTGTGACACATCACCTTCCCAATTACTGCTCCTCAGAAGCATGTCTTGCTTGCTTGCTGGTATGGATTCCATACTGAAATACAAAGATTTGCAAGACAAATTTCCATGTCTAGTAATGCAATTTTGACATTCTCAGTCTGTTGTACACAGACCTGACTCCCAGTATTTGCAGGGTTTGGATTTAACAGGAAAGCCAGCATTAGACTCTACCAAAAACCACAAGGCTGTTCACAGTCTTTTTCCCAGAGTCACCTAAAGCACCAAGATAAATGCAAAGAGCAGAGCAATGCTCACTGCCAATTTCATTATGGCATCTATGGTGTAAGCGATGAAATCCACTTGGAGAAAAGCAGAAATAAGGAAAAAATACCATTCATATAAAACGAAAGAGAAGAAAAAAGGTCTTGAAGTACCCATCATTTTTAATCCTTGCCCTTCCCATTACCCAAACTCCTACTTAGCCCAACAGATTCCATCAGCTGTCCAGCCACAAACGTGGCCTTTGGAAAAATCTTACCCAGTTCTGGTGACAAAACACGTGGTTCAACCCAGGATCTGTGATCAGCCACAAGAACACACTGGGCCAATTTCAGCTGCAAGACTGAGAGGGAAAGACTTACCAGCGTGAGCCTTGAGGATATGGGTTTTCAGGCGGCTGTTGTAGGAGGACTTGAAGGGGCAGAGCTTGCAGCGGAACGGCTTGTGGTGCCCGTGGTGGGTCTGCATGTGACGGTCCAGGCTTGAGGAGAGACAGAAAAGGGAGACAGAAACGGATCAGTTGTTTGAGCTGTACCTTCAGAGGCAAAGCAAAGCACTTAACAGCAACAGCAGAGCAAGTAAGGACCCATTCTCACATGCTCTCTTCAACAAATTCAACAGGTCTGCTTGCACAATAAAGTCAAATCTAGAGTCAATGAAAGGAGCAGAGCTAACACCAATTCTGTATATACAGAGAGCAAGCCACCTAAATAAACTTACAGGGCAAGATTAGTATAAATTAAGTTATGCATGATCCACACTGAAAGGACCAGCTGAAGAAATATGAAACAGGCAAGAAATTATTTTCTTATTAAATTATCATGACACAATTTTTCTCCTGCCAAAAATTTTTGTGAAAATATACATGTGCCCTCTTGTCCTGTTGATCAAGAGTAAAAAATTTAAAAAAAAATTTTTTTTGTTGACCAACTTTACTGAGGAAGCCTTCTTTTGGTTACAGCAGCAAAAGCAGATTAGAGATCCTGCTCTGGGGAGGGTGCCAGCAGGCTACAGTTCATGAGTTCCAGGATTAAAAGGCAGCAGAGTTTCAGAAGCAGCAGTGTAGGAGATTCTACATGAAGCTCAGCAGGAGAAGAAGGGGTGGCAAAGACCAGCCTCTACTTTCTTCACGGAAAATGGAAGCACCAACAGCCTGAATACTGTGAAGTGATCAAAAAACTGCTCTCGACACAATTTGTCCTGACAGCTCAGTAACATTTGGAGGAGTAAAAAGGATGCTTCCCACATTTTCTAACAGAACATCAAATTCATTCTAACTGAGTGAATCCTGCAGAGCTCTGCAGTTCCTACGCTGTGGCTGACAGACAGGAATTCACTGTCTCTGGGTGGCAAGCAGGTAGTCTGAGCCCAAGCTGTAGATATTTCCAGTACAGCCTCTACGTTGGACACATTTATGCTTTGTGATCTGGTCCTAGCTTGACTCATCTCATGCACAGTGATGGAACAACAACGGGGCAGAGACACTGCAGGAGTTGCAATTTGCCAAAACTGCCTTCCACCCCCACTTCAGTTCTAGATGTATTTCAGGCATAGCTCTTTTTATTTGTCCTAAATTGTCCTGCTCTTTTACAGAGTATCAACATGTAGCTCAAATAGCAGTTGTTCCAGCCCTGTCACACTACACAAGATTTCACGTGATCAGTCCCACACTGACAAGAGCCTGAGCCAGAAAACCCCTGTTTACAAGAGCTAACACTGAAGCCTGTGTATTCAAACATCTGATAACAGCAAAAAAATAGAAAAATGAACTTGTATCTCCTCTCAGGGTCACTTCATACAAATACAACTTAGCAGAAATCCAGGATGGAGTTTGGGACAAGACAAAATGCACAGCTTTTCTACAGAAATGGGGGAAAATGTCTCTTAAATGAGTAAAGCTTTGAACACTCACACTGACTATTTCAAAGAACAAAACTTGTTTTAAACAGCCTCCAGGGAATGAGATTACTTAACAATTAAAGCAGCCTGCTAGAGAGGTATGTAATACATATAAAACTATTATAAATATATATACCTTAAGGTATTCTACAGGGCAATAATTGAAACTATATTCACAACCACACAGTTTGCCAGCTGCACTCTTCCAAAAGGAGGTTTTAAAGTTTTGGTCAGATTTGGGTGAATATTGGGCTGTTTAAACATTTGGCTTGGTTTCCTTCACCGACTTAATCTCCCAGGGGAAAAATTGCATCAGAAACAAAAAAGCAAACAACTTCAACAACACAGACCACACCTATTAGCAAGTTAGGTGGTGAGTTCTTCCCTGCCATCCACCACTTTTTGACTTACCCATCCTGCAACTTCTGGGACATGACTTATCCTCAGTAAGAAACGGAGTGACCAGGCATCAAACTCAACAAAAGTCTGATTGTTGAAGCAAGTTGACCAGGCAAACAGCAAGCCCTGCAGGGGCTCCTCTCACTTGCCAGCCTTGCCAAAGCAGGGTGGGATACACCCAGCTGTTCACATCATCCTCCTCCCAAGTCCCTCTCCTACCCTTGGCTGCTCAGTCCCGTGGACCTTTCCAACTGTGGCATCAGCAGTGCTGTGACACCTACAGAAACTTTGTTTTTCATCACAAGGAACTAAAAAATGTCTTCTCTTCCACATGCATTTGACTGCAAAATGGTGACATCATCACCAAATTTAAGAGTCCTGCATCAAATGAGCACCTGGATCTGCCTCCTTTTGTTAAAACAGTGAACAAGCAGCTCTCTCCCCAGAAATTAAGAGGAAACAGGCCTATGAATCAGATCCAGGATGACACTGGAAAATATATCACAGACCCCATTTTTGGGGGGGACACATATATTTTTATTATTAAAGTAATTTTTAAAACTAAGAAACTTAAAGCTAAGTCAAATCTCAGGGAAACAAATTATAAGAAATGTGACTATTAATGATTATCATATATCAGACAAGGAAGCAGGATGAGGGAGTCACTCATACAGCACATTGTTATGAATTTGAAATAGTTGTGGACTGAAATTGCATGCCATAATTAAGAACAAAAAATCAGATTTAAGGTAAATTTATGACACTGTTTTAACTTTAGAAATAAAAACTCAAAAAAAGTAATAATTACAAACAAGGTAGTTATATGCAGCAGAAGTTTCTTAAATATGGAAGATTAACTTTTCTCTTCTTGGCTTGTCTCATGCATTTGACAAAGTTGTGTAAATGGTGGGCTGCACTGTTTGCATACTGAAATAATCCTTATTCTTTGGCTTGCACGCTTCTCCCCTACATGCAAAAAAGAGGGCTAACACGAATTAAAGAACACATAAAGGTGCAACCTTTTACAAACAGCCAATCATAACGGCCAAAGACTTTGCAGTGTGGAAAATATGTTAACACCACAAGTAAAGTGTGGCTCAGCATCAAATCAGGCGAGCTCTTCTTCAGTGTCAGCCCACAAACCAGCACTGCTAGCTGGCGATTCTTTAGGAAACAAAAACAAAAACAAACAAACAAACAAAAAAAAAAAACCAAAAGAAAAAAAAAAACAACAAAACAAAACAAAACAAAACAAAACAAAGCAAAACAAAAAAAGCCACAACTTACTTGTGCCTGAAAGCAGAGACAAAGGAGCAATACTGGCAGCTGTACTTGTCTTCCCGGGCAAACATGGCCAGAGCCAGGTGACTCCTCTCGTGAGATCGCAGACCCTGCATAGACATCAAAACCCGGTCACACTGGCTGCAGTGGTAGCCCCCAGGCCTGGCTTCATCTTCCAGGGATGCTCCATATTCAGCTTCTGTAAATTCCACAATGCCAGGGTCTTTGGCTCCCTCAAAACCCTCCATCAAAGTTGTGTTTGAAGGATCTTCAGCTTCCTGCTAAAAAACACATATCCCCCCAAAGCCATCAATTCTCTCTCCCCTTCTGCCCCCCTCAGTCTTTCCCTGTGTTCAGCAGAACGTCCAGGCTTCCCACTGCATTATTTCTCTAAACACATCCCTACACAAATTCCACATCAATGGCTTTCTGAAAAAAAATGACCTATTCTTGGGAGAGAAAACCATAATTACATCTATTATATATATGCATGCATATGTAAAAAAAAAAAAAACCAAACAAAAAACACCTCACTCCTTGAGCAAGTTTGTGTCAGATCATGCAAAAAGCCAAGAAACCTATCTTCCCATGGTCCTAGTGAGAATCTTCTAAACTTGATCAGAAAATAATTAGTAAGTTACAGACAAGTTAATTTTAGTTTACTTTGCTCTAGCTGACTGTAGCTATCCTGCAGACTAATACAGCTGTCTACTCTTCAGTAGACTTTGTCCATCAGTGTCAAACTCTCAAGAAACAAGCTGGTACACTAAGACCCTAGAACCCTCTAAAAATATGGAGCAAACAGAAAAAGTCTTTCTTTTAATTCTCTTTCATAGCCTTCCTTTCCCATTTCTAACCAGAGCACGCATTTGTGCAGCTACTTAAATACCCTGTAAGAGGCATTTCCAGCACATTCTTTAGGCCATGGCTTTCAGCTTTTGTTCCCTGATGCAAGATTTTATTTACTCAAAAGAAAGCACTGACCCTACTCAAGCATCACTTGAGAAGTGAGGAGGAGAGGGAAAGGACTCTCAGGAGGGAAGCATCTGAATCTGTCAGGAGTACCAGGTGAGAAGGTAAGGAAAGGTCAGTGGTAGGGCAATGAAAGCTCTCTTAGGTGGGCAGAGTTAGGCTGTGGAGGACACAGCTTCATCACAAAAAGCAGATTACGTCACCAAAAAAGGCCTGTCACTCAGGCAGCAGGAGCCTCTGACAAGAGCTAGTTCCCACAGCCTTGGTTCACTTTCACTTCCCCTGCCAATAAATATCCTGGAAAATCAGACTTTGAAACACCACTTGTCCTTGGAGATGTCATAGGAGGCACCCCTTTCCACAGGGAGAAAGGAACAACACTGTTTGCACCTCATCACCTGGACGGGATCACTGGCTCAGCTGGCCACTGAATGTTTTGTTTGGAGCCAGTGTACAAATTCCAAAGCGGAAAGGTGCACCACAATCAGCTTCACACATTTGTATGTGCACACTTCCTCCTCCTAAAATAAAAATCATATACATATAGAAAAAGAGAAAACAAAAAAAACTCTTTTTGATCTTAGCTAAGCAGAAATGTAGCCCATAAAGTAGCTGAGAGAAAGTTTCCCGCTCATAAACCGTCTTTTGATCATCAACGACACCAACTCCTTTGTGGCTGAGAAGAAATGAGAATTAAAGAGTCTTCGTGCCCCTGGATCGAGAGTGAAAAAAAATTAAAACATCTTGAAACAAACCAAATGCACTTCAGAAACTTAGTGTTAGATTAAAACATCATGCTGAACCAGAATGCCCAGTTCAAAACCCATTCAAACTCACAAGAGCCCTCCACAAGTTATCAACCAGGCCTTTATTTTAAACAATGCAAGTAGTTTCAGTCACTTTCAGTCACCTTTAAGGAATTCTTACCTTTACAGTGGCTGACACAGAAGAGACATTCCCATACTGGACATGCTTGCGGAGGTGATTACAGATGGCTCGAAGTGTTGGATGGACTTCCACGCAAAATTTGCACTTGTAGCCAACCACCTTCCTCTCCTTGAGTTTTGAAACATCTTCCAAGTGTCCAAAAGCCTGTTTGAGCACACAAACATAATTCACTGAAGGAGGTTTTATCACCTCGTTTTTAGGTGCACAGACCAGACTTCAGACCTGATGTTGTACTTGATGTCCAGTCTTGCAGAACTGCAAGGTCAATTTCTGCTGAGATCATTAATTCATACAAAGTAAGTGGACAAGACATCTATGCAGAAGAAATATTCAGTTTATGGCTAACAGTGGTCCTCTAGAAGACCATTTTAGTTTAGCCTGAAACTGTGCCTCCTCCTCCTCCACGACCCCCTAACTTCCCCAACTTCTGTGCAAAGCTTTTCCTGCGCAAGTGTATTTTTTCAAACTGAAGCAGAAGGAAGGGGGTAAGTAGCAAGAAATGGAGAAACAATTTTGTCCCCTCCTTATAAGAAACCTGCCCAAAGCTCCTGTCACTACACAGATCCGTGTCATGCTAATCCTGAGTGCTCAACGAGAGAAAGGACTGAGAGAAAGAAGGTTGAGAAGAAAACTGATGTATTATCCAGAGGGACATGGAAGAAGGGGATGGGACATTTTGTAGAGAATCCACAACAAAGTACATGGCAGCCTTGTCACAAAAGAACAAGCAACTGTCAGACACAGATGGCTCTCCAGAAGCATGGGAGGGAGGAAAGAAGATAAAGAAAATACTGAAGGAAGTGGTAGAGAGGAACAAGGTTTCCTACAGAACCTAGGGAGGATGGATGAGGAAATTAAAGCAGGATGTGTAATTGACTTATGGAGCTCACTGGCACGCTGAGTCATTCATTAGCCTGTGGTCATTTGGCTGTCAAAGAGAACATGCAAGTGGGCATTGGTGGGCTCCCTGGTGGGAAGCAGGGGGCAGAGAAAGAGACTGACACACAAATCCTTACCCTCTCTTGTTTGAAATCTGCAAAAGCACCATCTGCATATTTCTGCTTGCTCAAAAGCTGCTTCCTCCTCTCCTGACGTTTGGCACGCTTCTGGAATTCCTCATTGTGACCATTCAAGTGTGCAGTCAGCTCTGCCGTGCTATGCAATTTTGTATCACAGTGCTTGCACTGGTAGACAGGGCTCTGAGAGCGGGTGCCACTTCCAAGTATGGAAAAGTCCCTCTTCAAATCCTTGCTGTGGTGGTCAGTGTAATGCATGCACAGCAGCTCTGCCGTGCTGAAGGACAGCTTGAAACATTTAATGCACCTGAAGGGAAGCCACTCGATTTCCTGAGCCTCAGCCTCCACCTCAGGCTTTTCAAAGTCATTCCTCTCCTCAGTTGGAGCTGGTTTTTCATGCTCATCAGCATACACGGCAGTGAAGTATCCCCCCAGCTTGCTGGCATGCTGCTTCTTAGGGAAAACACCGGGGTGACGCTTCATGTAGTGGGACACGATGCCCTTCTTGCTGAAGGACTGGAAGGAGCAGAGCGAACACTTCTTCTTCTCTACAGCCCTCCTCAGCTCCTCACTGAGCTGAGGAGTGTCATCCTTGGGAGGAGATGGAATGATCACTTTATTGGGTTTGTCGCTTACTGTCCTGGAGGCTGCCAGGCAGTGAGTGTAGTAAGCATCAATGTCATGTCTTTTCTGGTAGTGTGCCGCAAGCCCTTTGCGGATGGGGTTGGTGTAGGAGCACAGAGCACACTTGAAGAGGTTGTTCTTGCCCTCTGGCTGCGCCCGGACGTTGTTGTGTTTGATGCGGTAGTGTCTTGCTATCCCCTTCCGGGTGGAGCAGAAATATTTACAGAGCTGACACCGGAAAACTGTGTGTGACACTAAGTGAGAACTTGAGAAATGGGGTGCCGGCATGGAGACCTCTCCAACATCCTCAGCAGTAATTTCTGGGGAGGCCTTGATTTCAGTCACCATGTCTGGCTCCACTGAGGCAGACACCTTTGGTGGTGACTGGGCAAAAACATCAAATTCGGGTTGATTGTGGTACTTCTCATAGTGGATTTTCAGCTTCTCAAGGGTTCCGTGGGTGTAGGGGCAGAGTTTGCAGCGGTAAGCACCATAGCCTTGCTTGAAAATCCTGCTTGTCTCTTCCACGTCGTTCTGAGCAATGTCAGTCGACTGCTCCACGTCATGCACAAAGTCTTCAGCAGTGACTTTTACTGATGGGTGCCGCTTCTGGTAGTGTGTGAGGACGCCATGAATACGTGTGTTAATGTATGGGCAGTGTCTGCACTTGTACACAGCCCCTGGGTTAATGTCTATATCCTGAGCAAAGTCTGCTGCCTTCACTTTCATGCCAGGATGCTTTTTGCCATAATGTGTCAGGAGGCCATGCAGGTTGTTGTACTCAGACTGGCACACTGTACACTGGTATGGAGTGGAAGAGATGGCAGGATTTGCAGAAGCCAGCTGGACAGTTTTTTCATGGGAAAGGCTGGGATCCTCTGCACACTCTGCATCCTGATCCATCTGTGGTGCTGCTATCTGGTCTTCAGATTCCATCCTGACCCCACCTTCATCAGGCTGTGGCATGGTTTTCTCAGAAGTATCTTTCTCCTTAATGATATCTAACAACACAGATTCATCTCCATTCATGGCCCAAGGGTGAAATGCTTGGTAGTGATTAGTAATATCCCAAATTGAAGATGCCTCAAAAATGCAGTCTCTGCATTTATAGGTCTTCATTTCTGTTGGCATCACTAGGGCAGGAGGGGAAGGATCGGGACCTGCCCAGAGCTTGGTTGCCATGTAGGTATAATCAACATAATGCTCGGGATGTCTCCTTTGGTAATGCACAAGCAAGCCACTCGGCTCTGTGTGTGAATAAATGCACCATTCACAGTGATAACCAGCTTCTATCAAGCCATCCAGAAACGCCCACCTCAGTATGGATGTCACCGTGGCCTTCAGATTCGGGTGGTCTTTCTTAATATGCTTCCTCAATGCATAGAAGTAAGGGGAGGTGTAGCTGCACTGCCTGCACTTGAGGGCTCTCAGCTTGGACTTGTCCCGCTCGGTGCCGGAGGTATGGGCGGGCAGGCTGCCAGCTGATTTCTTCTGGCCGCGGTCACAAAGGCTCCTGATGGTGGCTGTGTGCTGCCTGATCACATCCGCATTGGCTTTGAAGTCGCGGTGCTTCTTCTGGTAGTGGATGAGCACACCCTTCACGGTCCGGTTCCCATAATCACAGTGCTGGCAGAAGAACATTTCGTTCTCCGGAGGGTTCACAGAGCTCTCGGACCCACCGCGGCCCAGCTGCTGCATGGACACTGGTGGCCTCTGGATGCCCGGTGGCAGCTCCCCTGCCCGCATCATGGCTGCGGTCGGCGGGGCCTGCCTGATGTACTTGGCTGTGACCTTGATCTCCGGGTGCCTCTTTTGGTAGTGGACAAGCACCCCCACAACGGAGCGGTTGCTGTAGGAACAGTGTTTGCAGTAGTAGAGCTCAGTAGAGAGGTCTGGGGGTGGTGGTGGGGGAGGTGGAGGCTGAGAAGCCAAGTTGGAGAGTTTCGGGGAGATGGGAGCACCCAGTTCAAATGACATTTGGGCGAGGGCAGAGCCCCTGTCAACAGAGACTACGCGCATGGTCTTCTGGATTCTGAAATATGAGGCCTTTTCTTCGGGGTGCTTCTTCTGGTAGTGCACCAAAACTGAATGCATGTTAGGGCTTGCAAATGAACACACATCACAGTCGTAAACAACCACAGTGTTGACTGAAGGTTCCTTCTGATTTTCACATTCAGGACTGAAACTCTTGGTGGCACTTTTGTTAAAACCAGCTGGCACACCAGTCCCACGAGCCACAGGGGTGGAGGTTGCCATAGTTTTTGGAGCAGAATTCAAGATCTCTCTCAGTGTCTGAGACTCTGTGTTCAGCCCTTCTTGCTGCTCAACAACATAGCTTGAAAATATCATTGCATTGTTAATTTTCACTGTGGGATGCATTCTTTGGTAATGGGGCATCAGGCTTCTAACATTTGGGCTTGTGTAAGAGCAGAAGCGGCAGCGGTAGATCAGATCAGAATGATCAAAGTTCAGTACATTCATAGCTTCAGGATGATGCTCGCCATAATGCTGCTGCAGGTCTTCAAAATTTGTGTAGTCAATGTAGCACTCAAGACACCGGTACACTGCACTATGATCATTGGGATCCAGGATGTACCTAAAGCTGAATTTAATGTAGGGATGCATTCGCTGGTAGTGAGTACTGACACTCCTGGCAGATTTGTTGCTGAAATCACAGTGTTTACAGTAGTAAAGCCTGCCAGAGTCACTGAACTCCGAATTCTCGTTGTTCTGGTCGGTACCATACATGTTGGACTGGCTGCCCAGAACAGAGGCATTAGGGCTCTGATGGTCCTTCATGCTGACAGCAGAGTAGTAGTCCTCCTCATCCTCAGACAAAGTGAGCTCAATCTCCGCCCCGTTGGTGGAATTGTAGTCATGCTGCATGCTCCTAAAGCTTGTCTCCTTCTGGGAATCATTAGCCTCTCTGCCCCACATTTGCTGGGGTGTGTAAGAACTGGAAACCTCTATCATTGGTTCTGATTGTTCTTCCTCTCTGTCTAACTCCACCTCTATCTCCACCTCATTGTCCTCCTCCTCTTCCTCATCATCCTCTACGTTAATCACAGCATCCTCCTGCTGTTTGTTTTGGCTGATCTTGCTCTGCAGGTTGCTCGCTATTTCGTCAATTCTAGTTCTCTTTTTCACGGGAGAGAGATCTAAAGGGAAGTCATTTGAGACCTTCCTAGGGGCTTTTGCAACGAAGTTATTTTTAGATGAGAGCCCAAGGATGGAGGTTTGGCTCTTCTTCACGGTGCTGGCAGAGGGGTGAGCATCTGCCTCGCTCTCCTGCGGTGCACTTGATGGCGGCCCATCGTATTTTGGCAAGTTGTCACAGAACGAATGCTTGTGCTGCTGATGAACTCTGAGGCCTTTCAAAGTGGTGGTGGAATAGTTGCACAACGTGCACTTGTATGGATGCTGTGAATGGGGCTGGGGTGATTGTTGCTGCTGCTGCTGCTGCTGTGGTTGCGACTGCGGCGGCTGTGGCTGCACAGGTTCCATCATCCCAGCTGACTTCCTACCGTTGATATTCCCAGTCTCGTAAGACACCGTGCTGTCATTCAGGGATGAGGCAATGCTCTCAGCCTGGGAGTTCATGGTGTCCCAGTCGGATGTTGTTCCCGTGTGACACTGCTTGTGGGCACCGAGCTTCAGGGAACTCTTGCAGGTGAAGGGGCACTCGTCACACTTGTACACAGCTGTCTTCCCAGACAGGTGGATGTTCTCAATGTGACGGGAAATACTTCGGCGGTGCATTGTCAGGAAAGGGCAGAAAGGACACTGGAACCTGTTCATGTATCTTCTGAAGGGAATTCCCTTTGTTTCCAATAGTTTGTTGCCATCAGATCCCATCAGCTGCTCTGCAGACATTCCTGAGGTCTGGTGATCCATGGAGTTTAAGCCATTCTCGCTGTCCATTTCATTTAGCTCTTCATCTGAGCTGGAGTCATTTAGCATACTGCTTGTTTCCAGGTCAGCAGAAGAATTCGTCATATCAGCAATTCCATAGCGGGATCTGTCAGACAAATTAACCATGCCCGGGTTGTGAGGTGACTTAGGCTTCATTTGAGGGTAAGACACAGAAGAAAACTTCGAAGATGTAGAAGAGTTGGGCCTGATAAGTGAATTGCCCATAGATCCCCTGAAGTTAGAGACATTAGCACTCGACATCTCACGTCCTGCTGTGTTCATGGACATGTAATTCGAGTTTGGAGAGGCACTCTGGGCACTCTTACTCTGCACCTCAGGTGCGCTGGTTCCATCCTGCTGCTGCCTCAGGCTCGACAGGATTTTCACCATGCTGCGGTGCTTCTTCATCATGTGGTCACACCAGCGCTCCCTCCGAGGTGTCTGGTAGCTGCACCACTCACAGCAAAAGTTGCCCCTAGACTTGGTCAGGGGCTTGACCATCGACTCCAAAATGCTCCGCTCCACCACCTCTGCCGGCAGCTCCTTGCAGGGTTCCTGCACTGGCACAGAAGCAGACGTTGATTCAGACACAGCAGCAGCAGCAGCAGCAGCAGCAGGAGCTGAACTCTCTTTCAGGTTGTTTTTGTGATACATTTTCTGGTGCTTAATAATCCTCGCACGCCTGGGTGACTTGTAGGTGCAGAACTGGCAACTGAAAACTTTACCAAACCCTTCATGCATCATGATGTTGTAATTTAGGGAACTAGAAGCTGGCGGCCCCACTGAGCTCCCCCCAGCCTGTGCTCCATGAACCTTCCGTGTGTGCTCTATGAGGAGGTTTTTGGAACGGAAGTAACGCACACAGAACTTGCACTGGAAAAACTTGCTGGTTGGTTTAGGATTTGGAGCCATATGCTGGCCATAGAAAGTCTGGCTCTGGCTATAGTAACTTCCAGTCCCCATCTGACTTGTTGCATTTTGCCCTAAAATGAGAATTAAGGTGTATACGTAAATTTGTAAATAAAATAAAATAAAATAAAAAGCCTTTTCCTTCACCCACCCTGTATGCTTAAGAATGTGACCATACCCTGAACTGACAACAACCATTACAGGATTCCCTCGCTTACTTATGGTAATATCTACAGACCTGCAAATGGTCAGGAAAGTGGCCATTATGAATAATTTCTACATATAAATGACTGTGGTGTACAGTTTTGGGTGAATAGTTTCCAAAATGACCTTCTTGGGGGAAAAAATAAAACTAGTTTCAGTTTGAAAACTAACAAATGTTGTAATTTTGAGGTGGTTCATGGTAGTGTAAAATAACCATGAAAAGCTGAAAATGAAAAATCAGTATGAAGAACCTCATGAAAAGAAGCTGGGAAATAAAACCATCCTCCATGCTTGCATTTGCAGGAGAAAAAAAAAAAAAAAGCCATGGTCAGAGCCAGTATGGCTGATGCTAGATATCTGCTTTGCTGACATAGCCATAAAGATAATACAAATTTTTAAAACACAACAAAGGCTGAAACTTAAACACACCAAAATAAGACACATGTAAAAGAGGGGGTACAGCTGAGATCTTAAGAGCTGAGATAATCTTGGAGTTGAGATTTACCTGCTATGTCATCTGCAATTGCAAATTCATCCTTTACAGAAGAAAATTCAACCTCGGTCTGGTTGCTAGCGTTGATAGAACCAGATCTCGTCTGGGTAGGACTCTCCTCAGAGACATCAGTTGGCTGCAGAAACGCAGTGTGAACATCCTGAATGTGAGCTTTTAGGTCTTCGTAAGATGGAGCTCGAAAATCGCAGCCATCGCACTGCAGGACCTCCATGGTTCAGGATGATCTTTTACATTAGAAAAATCTGCAAGAAAAACAGGAGAAGGAGAGAAGAAGAACAATATGAGTTTACAGCAGCACTCTTGGAACAAATCCTGGAAAAACCAAGGTAACACCAAGCTTTTGATGCCTCGGTCATTTGCAGAGATTCCACAAACACAGTGGTGTGGAACTCAACCTTTCCTTACCTTATTAAGAAGCATCTACTCAGATCCACAAGAAGTTCTATCTAGGTAGCTCACAAGCTGCTGACTCAACTCTGTGAACAGTCAACTCTCTGACAAGTGACTACTGATCCAATGGACTTTGTCCTCTTGGCTTTTCCATTACATCGGGCTGTTTTTCAGAATTTGGTCTTGTTCAAAGACCACAGCCCTTGTGCAGAGAAATGGCACATTACTCCCAGTCATACACTGGAATTTACAATCAGAAGACAGCAGCTTCTGCCTTCAGGAGACACACTCTAACCTTCCTGGAAGTTGCCAATTCCTGCCTCATTCACTACCATGCCATCAGAAGGTTTCACAGGGAGAAATCTGTCTTTCATCACAGCATCCTATCTGTCCTGATATTGAAAGTCTAAAACTAACAGCAAGGTTACAAGCAAGGATACACTTACGCGAACCCAAGGCAGAATACTTTGCTCTGCCCTACTTCCACCAAGCTTTTAAGGGCACCTCCACTCTTTGTTAAAATGTTTACAGTTTCATTTCAGTCTATTCTAGGGAGAAGACCTTTGTGCCTTAGCAGCCTGGGGGATGGAGGCAGCCGGAGGAAGAAAAGGACAGCAATGGGAACAACCATACTGAAAAAGTACAATGGAAACACGAGTTACAAAGACTCAAGAGTCATTATGACTTCCCTGATTTATCCAAAAGCCCTGCATACCTTCAAGTACAAAGCAACATAAGATACAGTGAAGAAGAGTGGTTTAGTTGTGACAATTAATCCTGTGACAGAGGGTTGCACTGCCATGAAGGACAGGAGATACAAAGCAGAAGCCAAACAAAAGACTTAGACCCTCCTACCCTGTGCAGCGCTTAGGCACAAGAGCTACCTACCTACGCTAATACAGCAATTGCCTCTTTAAGCTTCCATGCATCTGCTGGAAAAGGATGACAAATGGAGTATTTCAGACGTCCAAGACACAACGGCAGCCCACAGCAATTTAAATTCCATGTGTTTGTTGTATGTAGAGTATGGAGGAAGCAACCTACAAAGTGAGGAGAAAGCTCCAAAACACTAAGGCACAGAAAAAAATAGAGAGCAGTGCACCAGGATTTTAGATGAAGGAATGCTTCTTCTGATAGCCTACTAAAATAAACTTCTAGCTAGTCAAATTCCGGACAGTCTGAGCACAGAGGCTCCCCCCACATTTACCTACATTACTTTGCAGGCTGCACTGTGCCCTTTCTCTCCCCCCACTGCCTCTCACCACCAATAAAGAAAATGAACGCTGCACCAGCTTCTTTTCAGCTAACAAAGTTACAATAATCGAGATACTCAAGCTTTTATGTGCAAGCACCAGACCAAATTGTGTGGAAGAGGTTGCTATCTGCTCTGGATCAAATTACAGCAGTGAGTGAAACCCCACCCCACGTCTCCTTTAGCACAGTCCATTAGACCTGAAAACAATTTTTTTCCATGGAGCAGACGACTCCTGCATTTAGAGCACTTCACAGAAAAGCAGATCATCCAGTTTTCACTACCCATCCCCCAAGCTTAGTCCTTTCATCTCAGCCAAACAAGCCACAGCTCTACTGAATGTGTTTATCACACTTTCAAGAGATATGAGCCCCTGCGTCACTGAAGCTTTAAGACTCACTAAGCTGCCCTAGTCCTCTGAGCTTTGGGAGCAGCCATTTTAGCTCAGACAACTCCTGCACTCAGAGCCTCAGAGCTTCTTGCCTATGCACAATATGGCCTCACTTATCTCAGCTTCAGCTCAAGCACACCAGCCTTTTTTTCTTTTTTTTTTTTTCTTTTCTTCCCCCCCGCCCCCTCTTTTTTAACTCCTCCTCCTTAGGTGATGCTTTAAAAATCACCATCCTCCAGAATCACATCTCCCTTTCTCCTGGCATGGCTTTGCCCTCCAAATCGTCTCTGCTCTCCTCCCCCTGCGCCCTCCTCAAAGCTGCACCTTCTCTCCTTCAGCCGAAGGCTTGGGTTTCCCCAAACCTCCTCCTCAGGGTTGGGTTCCCCTGTCCCATGGATGACAAAATGAGGCGGTTCGCTCCACAAACGCTGCATTCACAGCGTCAAGACACTGGTCCAAGATGTCCTACAGGCAGAGGCGACACGCAGCTGAGCCTCCCAGGAGCAGGAGCAGGAGGAGGAGGAGGCGCGGGGGAGTGAGGGGGGACAGCAGGCGGGAAGCCTCCAGCCGGGCCTGTCCCTGGGGAGCTCTCCTGCTTGGCGCAGAAGACACACCACCCCACTCCCCTGCCAGATTCCAAAGTCTAATGACCTTTGTTAATCACCACCCAGCCTGTCTGCATCAGCAAACCCTGCCAGCAGACACACCCTTCACACAAAGGCTGTAGCTATGCCTTTTAAGAGAGGTTCTCTGAAAGCTCCATTGTGTGGAAGAGATGAAAAACAAGGCGAGCACACAAAAAAACTCGCTCTTCCCCCCCCTCAGCCCTCCCCCTCCTCAGCCCCCCGAAAACTTCAGACCCTTTAGAAACATCACTGAGAAACGCCGTCTCTTTTGGAAAACTTAAGGCCAGCTTATGAAATAGAGGGAGATCAGCGCTGAGGATATGAAAAAAAAAAAAAAAAAAAAAAAACAACAATCCTGGCAGCTCCAAGAGGTGAAAACCACCACCATCTTCATTCATCTCCAGCATGCACTGCTGCTTGGAGAATGCATCCTTAAGGATGCTGGTTGCTGTCTACACAAGCTTAAACCAACTTTGTGTTGAGAGATATCATTAATAGCTGCTGATTACAAAAATTATGGAGACTCTCTAATGGGTTCCTGCTTGAATCTCAGCAGGGTCTGCACCACAAAGGTAGTACCAAGCCCAAGAAGAGGTTAATCTTACTGCTTCCCGTGAGGAACAAACATCAAGTACAGCTGAGTGGACTTCAGTGTGATGTTTTCATCATGCATCACCTGCTAAGAGCAGGATGAAGCCTTCTGTAAGGCATTCTGCTCTACCATTTCTACGTTTGTCTTTAAAATCCCACCGCTGTGTAAGGGCTAAAAACACACACTGCCAGTTTGAGCTCACGTATCAAAAGAAACTGTAACACAATGTGCATCTCTCTTCTTTTTTGTCCCCATGGGACATGACACCAGGAGATATTCACCCGGTGAAAAGAGCAAAGACCATTTTCAAGCGCAGATGTTGAAACACTGGCAAGACACATCCCGAGCCACGGAGATTAAGCAAGGTTCACACATCTCCATCATGGTCAGCTAAGCTAATTCATTCCATAACCCTTTACATTTTCAATAAGAAAATTTAGAGGGGAATGGAGGTGGAGTGAGACAGGAATTACCAAATCTAGTAACTCAGCAGCAGAAGTGTGGGAAGAAAAACCCAAAGCAACCAAACAAAATCACCATTAAATGAATCCATAAATCCCAGAAGACCTTGAACAGATTCACAAGCGATCTCTTGAGACCACATTGTGTATAAATAATGTGACTTCTAAAATACCCTTACTAATGCAATGCTAACCTCACAAAACTTTATTAAAATGCCATTGTCTGGCTAATTTGCATTTACAATGTCTTTTTAGATATAGAGGTATTCTTATTTTTCTTATGAGCAAAAAGCTTTCAAAACACTGGGCAACAGAGATTCTCAAAGACACTGTTTTAAAGACACAAGGTGGTCTCAAATCATCTACAGCATCCTCCTCTACACTCATAAATGCCTGAGAACATCTGAGACACAGTTGCATTAGATTTTGAGGTTTGTAAAAATCCAAAACAAAAGATAATTGTACTTGTTGAACAACAGTAATTACAGAATTTGGCAGCATCCAAACTAGTACAAATCATTATGTTTAAGTTTGGTTTTAAAGCTTCAAAATACAAAATTAATTGTGAAGCCCAAGGCACTGACCTCAAAATTGAGCTTCTGTGGTTTGACTACCCATCCGTTATATTTTGAGATGGAGTCAGCAGAGCTTCTACAAGTTAAGAATATGCACATGTACAACCATAACTAAAAAGGTCAGTCAGACCACACAACAATCCGCGAGCTTCCAGCTCAGCATTAGTAACACTGCATGTGAAACAAAGGCATCTCCAGCTCCCCAGCCCTTCCTCTGGTCAGATGATCAGAGGCATCTTCAACCCCACAACTGAGGTGGGGCTCAGATCGTTCATTTTACTCAACAAAAAGGTGGAGCTGAAGAGAAAATTTCTTCCCCCAAGCAGGGAGCAGGGAACTGGCTGAGTCACCCTCCCTGGAGGTATTTAAAAGATGTGTGGATGTGTACCTTGGGGGCACGGTTTTGTGGATGAACATGAGCAGTGCTGGCTGATGGTTGGACTTCATGGTCCTCCAGGTTTTTCCAGTCTTCCCCACCCTTCCAGAAATTAACTACCAAATACCACGGAAACTAAATTTGCTGGCATGTAATTACAGATAAGACAAGTTTTCAAAATTCCCATGAGTAACACCTCAGGCATTTTTCCCTGCTAGGGAAGCCTGGGTTTTAAACCAATGCCTACAGCTGTGCTGACGACCTTCCAGCCCTGCTGCCTGGGCTCCTGGCCAGGTTCAGCCCATTTACAGTGGAGCTCCAGCTCTCATCTTTGGATTTGGGGTTTTGGGTTTGTTTTTTTTTTTCCCCTGATTTTTTTCTTCTTAAACACTTTTTATAATGTAAGGTCACCACAGCAAAAATGAGGACAAAACAAACAAAATCGTAAGATTAATGCAAAAACTAACACATTTGAGAAACTGGAAACCTGAAGGCTGTTCCAACTGGAGGAAGCCAGCCTCACCTTTCATTTATGAAAGGAAACCCCATAATTAATTAAGAATTCAGGGAATAAATTCAACTAACAACTACAGTCAGGTAAACCTACTCAACTCATAGATCTTTTTCAGTGACTGAATTCCAGTCAAGCTATTGAAATTCTTGGTCCTATGAGGACTGTCTTTGGAGTTACTTCTCTGAGCTGGTAACAACATAAACTAAACTGAAATACCATTTCTTTTTTCACTATTTTTGTTTGCTTTTTTATTTGATACAACTGTGTTTTGATAGAACTCCATGGGCTGGATTGCTACTCCACAATATACATACTTTATGGTTCATATTTTCCTGTAAAGGAATTAATGATAAAACTGTATCACTGGATACAGCTGTAATTATCAATATCTCCATACATTCAGTTTTGGGTTGTTTGTTCCATTCTGAAACTCAGCAGTTAAGGACATAAGAGATATGTTAGCTGATGCCTGTGATTCCATTCTTCCAGCAAATATTTCCCTTGACTTACATGGAAATGTATATTAAAATGTAAAGTATTTTCAGGAAGAACTTTGCTATTGGGGATTCATTACAAATCAATAATACAATCTAAACTGAGCAGACACAAACTCATTTTCTTCCCAAAATGTCCTTATCTAGCTACCTGAAAGACTGTTTGAGCCTGAAGTGGGTTCCAGATCTGATTTCACAAAAGGAGATCTTCTACACATGCTTTGTACATTATCTTCCAAACTTTTCAGAAATCTCCCTGTCTTGGAAAATAGGATGGCTAACTCTGCTGATCCGCATACAGTTGATATTTAGTTATGTTCCTGAATACAGACATTTAACATACCCAATAGCACACTAAATCTATCACAGCTTGCAAAATCCTCTACATTAAAAAAAAAAAATATAAACCACATTCTTAAAGCTTATGGAAGAGATGATTCTCATTGCTGCCAGAAGCACGGTTCAGTTTTCTTTCTTTTTTTTTTCTGGTTCAAGAACCTCTCACATAAATAAGATTAAATGGGTCAAAATGATGGATACACTGGTATCAACTCAACTGGTTCCCCAAGACTATGACTTCTCAAAAACAGGGGTGGAAAAAAGGTAAAACAAATAAACAAAAAATCCAAAACCCCAGAAAAATGTAGTTACTGAATATTAATACCTATTAGCCATCTCACTGTAAGACCACAGCAGAATAAAGGCACACCATGGATTTTAGAGGAAAGTGTGAAAGGAGAATCACAGATAGTGGAACCTATCTGCTTTTGCTAGGGCTTTACTGACTCAAGCTACCTAAGTGCTGATGACTCCTTCTTTTCCCACAAATAATGTTTCTTCTCTTTCTTTCTGTCCTGGGCTCTACTTATATACCTGTTCTGTTAAAAAAAATATATTAAGAGGCCGTCTGAATACCTGAAGGATACTTTCAAACTTCAAATTTTTGAAATAAAAGTAGATTGCAAATAAAATGCCACTATCTTACTAAACTACAAACTGACACTGTCATACAAATTACAATTCTAGCCTTTTTTGTCCCTCTTTCCTTTGGGTTAGCTGTGAGGCAGTACCTGATACAGAGCATAGGCAACAGCGTCTGAGGATAAAGAACTTCCCTGATGAGAAAGGCTCTCAAACATTAAATGCTCTTGCCCCAAGCAAGGCTAGGATGGGTTCTTCTGATCTTCTGAATTACTTTCATGGCAAGTTATTAATCCCTACAGAATTCAGAAAGACACTAAATATATATATGAGAATCTGAACAACTGGATGGTCAGAGTAGGACTTTCTCCCTTATTTTGTATGATGCTTAATTTGATGCACAAAACTAGTTTAAGAGGGAGGTGAAACAGGGTGGGACAGAAATTTAGAATAGAAATTTGGTTTTGCCACTTCGTTCCTGTACTAACAGGACATGAGCCAAGTCATTCACCTCCCCAGCACAACCGAGCCCCTCAGTGCTCTTCTGCACAGACACAAGGGGCAAGTGGGCTGGCCCAGCTGAGGAAAACAGACACCAGAGCCAAGCAGCTTGGCTTTTGTACCCTGCTCATTAGTGCTCCCCATATGGCACAATGGAACTGAATGCACTGGGGTCTGGGGTTTCTAATTTCCAGCCAAGAGTGTATTGTTAATTACCTCGAGTAATGCTGTTGCTGTGAGTTAAGAAAGAGGTGCAAACCCCGGTGGTATGCTGAGCTAAGAGGGAGAGGAAGATGTCAGTAGGTGGTGCTGAAGAACACGGCAGCACCGTGCCCGGGTACTCCAGAAACAACCTAATTCCTTCTCATGCATTGCAAATACCTTCCAGGAGCTTTTACACAAAGGATGCATTACCAGCCTCACCCTGGAAGGAGCAGGGGAGGAGCAGGCTCCTCAGCTTGGCACAACCCCAGCAAAGACTTCAATCTTGCCAAGAAAAGTCAGAGCTGCTTAAAAGGGGGTCCTGCCAGTTGCAAACCAGATACGACAAACTCCACCACATACCCCGCTGGACCGTGGATTGAAAGAACAGCCACAAAGTCTGAAGAGAGAAAAGATTATCTCCTGATAGCCATCTGCCCTTAAAACACCCTCCATCCAGTGCCTTTAGAAGTAATCTTGCCATTCACCCTGAACTCAATGCTCCATTCCATGGCCACTGGCAGTGCTGTGGCTGGTGAGCTGCGAGCTTTAAAGAGGACCAAATCTCAGTTTGCAAGAAGCACGGTATTTTTGCAGAGTCTAAATACAGCTTTAGAAACTGGTGACAGAGCTAAACCATGGGAACACAGAGACTGCTGGATTATTTTACGGGCCACAGAATTTTAATCTTAAGAGATCTGAGATTAGACCAGCCAACACAGCTGGTTTAAAACACATGCAGGCACTCTGAGTGTAGTCACAGAGGTGAAAACCAAGTCACTAGCACTCAGAAACCACAAATACAAAGGGCAAAGCTCTGCTTTGGGGCTCCAACTAAAAAAAATGTGATGCCAAATAAAGCCAGAATATCACTAGTTTGAAAGATGTGTGTGAAAAGTTGCTTTTCTGGACTCATGTTCCTCCTTTAAGTGCAGAAACTGAACTGGACCTGATGTAGCTGTGGTGACAAAGATTGAACTTGTCTGGTGAGAGGAGTAATCTTCCAGCCAGAAATCACTTCCCTAATTTGGCACCCCATTACCCTGTTTGGTCCCTCAAGACTCACTAAGAGAAGTTCACAGGGCAGCTGGGAACCAAAGGAACATTGCCTGGATCAGATCCAAGTGAGCCATAGCCCTATGCCTGTCTTTCTCACCCATAAGAGTTCAGCTTCCTAAGGACCCTGAGGAGTAAGAAGCCCTCTCCCCCTCAGTCCATCCAGAGATCTTACATGTTCCAGAGGTACTTTAGAAGTACAAGAGAACATGTCGAGAGGATGGAAAAGGACTTTTAGAGGAATGGTTTTAACCCCATAAAACCAAAGCACCAGAATTCATGCTCTGTACCAGCCAGCAAAGCTGAGTGCAACAGCACACCACCTCGTGCAAACGCAAACGCACCTCATGCATGACTCCAATTATAAAGCAAGATCCACTGCTGAAACCCTGCTGAAGGGTAAGAAAATACTGATTAATGAAGTCTAAAGATTGTTCAGCTCTTCCAGGCTACCCCTCAGAAGCACTTGTTTGTTTGAGGAGCTCCATAGACATCCTGGCTATTTTAACACTGCCTTTGTCTCCAGCTATCCCTCCCCTTCTCCCAGCTTTCTGCTATATTTGACATTTGCAGGGCATCAAGCAGAAGCTTCTCTGTCTGCCAGTTCATTTCCTCAGGTAATACAAATCCATCACTGACCCATTTATAATACCAGACAGAATATACAGTTTTATTTGCCCACTGACTCACATGCAGTATGGCAGCCAGCATCTCTGCCCCAGGTAAAAGAACATACACTTTTCCAGCACTTGACAGACCTCAGACCAGTGATTACCACTAGGCTGACACCTTTTTCCCTAACAACCCCTCCCAAGAGTTCTTGTCCACCTGGGCAAGTGAAGGTCCTCTGTCTGTTTTGTGGTGGTGGCAGTAAGATGCTGGTCCTGCCAGCTGAGAAGGGATGCTGCAGAAAAGGAGGAACAAATTGCTGCTAACACGTTGCCCAAAATTCTTTGCCCCAAACAACTTCAGCTATAGATATAATCCTTTGGATTGCATGTTGAGGTACACTATGAGTGCAATGTCCTGGGTATAAATGAGAACCTTGCTCCTTTTGCTCCCCATTTTCACTCATTTACTCCTTCCAGGAATCAAATTTTTGCAGCTGGTGTAATAATACAAAGCTCGAGTGCAAAATACTTAAAATAGCACTCTGGCTCATAATCATAATCATTAATGTGATACATAGATGGCAGACAGGCTCTAGAAGAAACCAAGTGGAACATTACAGTGTACTTCAGGATTGGAGGAAAGGGACTTCTGAGTGATCCTACAACTATGGATCACAACATTTGTGAAGTGACCAGGCTTAATGAAAGTTCTCCAGTCAGAAAGTGGTTTAATCAAACAGGAATTAGAAACTATTACATTAAAACAAAGAAAAAGCTGTTAGTACCTGTCTGTAAAAAAATATACTTCATTATGCAGGTAATAATTAAGAACAATCTCCCACACAAAAAGAAAAAGAAAAAAGCACAACCGACCTCTTGTTAACCTTATTTCATGTCTTCCCAGTAATAAACATCTTGTGCCCCTGACTACTATGAATGTATTCAAATTAAGGAGAAATCTAGTAGTATAGCTCAGTTGTATCAAAAATGGCAAGAGATTGAGGATCCTAATGGAGTTCTTCTGTCCTAGTTTAATTCTCTTTGCTTTAAATAAGCTGTTTGAGGGTCAGCCACTGACATCCAATTTCTTTTTCTTCATCCTAAGAAATACTCATACAGGGAATAGACCATAAAGAATAAAAACACCCCGATTTTCTTTTTAATAAGGGCTTAGATTATAAGCAACTGCATCCTTCAAAAGCTACAATCCTTGCAAATATGTGGACATTACAGAACTCTTAAGAGTTTTTTTTTTTCTCTTCTGCAAGTCCATTACACAACACCTTAGTTTTTCTTCATCTGTTGCAAATGCTCTGCATTTAATGATTTGAAACTCAGCAATCTTCTAGCATTTAAATTTATCTAGGAAGGTAACAAAATCTAATTTTAGAACAAAATAATCAGTCTCCATTGTCATAAGATGACTCTCATTTTGAAGAACCATTCTTACGTGGCCCTAAAGATACAGAATGACACCTGATAAAAGAAAAAGTGAAGCAAAAACTTCACTCCAGAATATGTAAACAATTGCCAAACTACATCTATAACCCCCAGTGTCTCATGTCACAAGGAAAGTTCTGTTCAAGACTAATTTGCCAAGATAAAAACTATCTCTTGAGGTAAAAAACAAACAAACAAACAAGCAAACAAGCAAACAAACAAAAAACCCAAACTGCACCCAAATACTGAATTTTTGTAATAGAGTAGACTGGAAGGGATTTTCAGTTTCCCTGGCCTAAAAGAGGAGAATTCTTGGGGAAATTCAATGTGGAGGGACTTTTTAAAAAGCACTTACATGTGTCCCCAGTAAAAACTTGAACTGTCTCCAATTAGGAAAAAACAAAATGCACTTAAAACCCCACCAAGATTCTTAGACAAATTCAAGAAAAGACAGTCCAGTGGCAACTCAGGCTTTGTCAGGGTTTTGGTTTTGTGAATAATAAGAAGCAATAAAGACAAGCCTCAGAAGAAGCACTAAATAAATGGCCAATAAATGGTCTTCTAATAAGACCTGGCCTCAGAAAAACCCTTATTTTATTGCATTACTGAAAATTGGTGGGACAGTGGCTCTTCAGGACAGGTGTTCTGCTTTTGGCTACGTGCTTTGGGTCCCAAAAAGGCTGTTTGGAACTGAAGTGCGTCTGTCTAAATAACTCCATGGCTAGGCAAACCTTAACATTTACTCTACATGCAAAAGTGGATAGGAGTGGGTAATATATTTTTAAGCTAAGAAAGATGGAGCAAAAAAAAAAAAAAGTTTCAAAATATGCAAAAGAAATCCAGGAAGATTGAAGCCCTGTGGTGGTTTAAAATCCATCTGTAAACCAAAGAGAACCCTCAGCATGATGAGATATAAACAGAATTATGGAATTTAGCTTGCCTTTTAATCTGGGAAATTCAGAAGTAATGTTCTGAAAGCAAAGAAAGGGTTTTCTGGCTCTCAGTGATTTCAACAAAGTAAATTCACCTATGATAATGACAGGCATATGTGCTGCATTCCACAGTTCCAAAGCAAATGGGTACATAATTCCTATTATCTTTACTGATTATTGTAGAACCATTTAAAAAAATAAAAAATAAAAAAGGAACCAAGTTTGACTTAAAGGGAAGGCACTTAAAACCTTCTCAACTTGCTGCTTTTCCAAGTCATACATCTAAGTACTTTCAGTAGATCAAGGGTCATTGAATCCTCCAGCTCAAGGAAATTTTAAAATAAAGCAAGATTAAGTTCAAAGCAGAATCCCATAAAGAATTCTATTTTGTTCCTACAAAAGGAATAAAGATGGAAACAAGCAAGCAAGGAAAAGAAACAAACAAGCAAAGAAAACCAGAAAACAAAACCTAAAGTGCAAAGACCTATGTTAGACTCAGCTGTTAAAAAAAAAAAAAGATTTATGGTAGTTGAAAGGGACAGGGTGTGTCTTTTAATTTACAAATGGAGAGGAGACAAGGACAATCACATATATAAACAAGATGTTCTCCTTGCATTAAGAGTCCAGCTAAGTGAACAGCTCTTCAGACACTGCATTCAGCAACACCACTTGCGAGTCAGGTGGATCTGCTCCCTGTTTCTTTCATACCAAAAGAGGCATACATGAACCTGATGACACCAGAATTCACACAAAGAGTATTCTGAGACATTCTATTTGTTTTTAGCTAGCGTCCTTGAACAGTATGGAAGAAAAAAAAGAACATAACGTGGTCTGCAGTCCACTCTAGACTTTTTCCCTTTTAAAAGTCATTTGAATAAGAGGCATTTGCACTTTTTTTAAATTCACTTCTAGCAATAAGCATTCATTCAGGCGTGGGTTCTTGTTTGCAGGAATGCACGCAGAGTCAAAGTTCCACATTAATTTATGACCTCATTGACTAAGTGTCTATGGGAGAAGTGTACAATCAGTTCTGTGCAAATTTCATTTTCCCTTCTGCTGTTTATGGAACACTGGAGCATGACAAAAGACAGGATCATATGTTTCAGGTTTCCATTCATTTATCACAGACAAGTCATTAAGTTCAGCAGAATTTTGCTCTCAGAGACAGCAAAGACTGAAGTATCACCCTGGTTTTCAAACAGCTGCAAATTCAAAATGAAATCTGAAGGCTCACGATTTCAAGTTGCAGATGAGAAACAAAAAGGCAGATATCTGTAAGTATTTCAGGCAGCAATACTGACCTTCTATTCCATCCAATCACAACCTATTTATTTGCCTCTCTAAGTTCAGGCCACACTTGTTGGTGGGCTCTGTGTGTGTGAAAAGCAAGCTGAGTGAGTCTGCCACAAAAAAAACCTTCTTCCTTTACCTGGTAGTGGAGAACCACAAAGAAGTGAAGCAGCCTTGGCTCCAGGTCACACAGCTGGCCTGTGGCACAGCCAGCAGCACAAAGTGGCTTTCCAGACTCCAGCCCTTCCGTGCGATGCCACGCTACCTTCCTGTGTCACTGTCCCGGAATCCCAGTGCCAACTTTCCACAAGAAGAAATGAAAAAGCTCTCCAGCATGGCAGAAGTTGTAATTCCAGAAGGAAGAGTAAATTAAAACACCACACACAAGGATATAACTGATGCTCTTTATTTATCTTTGTATTTATTTTTTAGCTGGAGTTGCCACTTCCACCTTTCTGCACAGAATCCAGGCCTTTTGCTGAAGAATTTAGGTCAACTCAGCAAAATGTCAGAGCTGCAGAGAAGAATACCAGTAGAGATGGAGTTTGGGGCTGGTGAACAAGGTTTAACCTTCATATTACCTGACATTGCAGTGGAGGATGTACATGGTAAAAAAACTGGGTTTTTTGGGGAAGCTTTTTATGAGAGTGAGGAAGAATATTTGTTTTGCAGGGCTGGCAGCTAGAAAAACTAAAATTCTTGGATGATCTGAGAGGCTTTTTTCTTAACAGGACTTTGCCCAGACTGCTGAGTCTTTCTTCCCAAACTCTTCTAAATAATCAGAAACATCATAATAATTCTGTTCTAGCAAGTGATCTGGACAAAATCCCATCAATACTTACTAGCAATTATCAAAGAAATTCCCTTTATAGCACCTTCATAAAGATACCTGCAAGAGGAACTCTCTGGGTCTTCCTTAATGTCTTTTTTTAAGCAGGAGATATTCAAGACCATAGAAGAGGAAGTTTGATTTAATCAGACCTCTCTTTCACACATGCTAGCTGGAGCCACAAAGCATGTGCACACTTCCACTCCACCCTGGCTGACAAAATTTACAACAGCAGCAAACCAAGCAATTAGTTTTCACATGATGACAGTTGCACCTATCCTTCATTGTTTGTATATCACCACAAGCAAGACAAAGGTATTTTATAGATAGATTGTACAAGAATCACGTCCTACAAAACCTTTAGGCATCACATCACCTTCAGCCTATGTTCAACCAGTATGTGAAGCTACTATAGTTTTTCTGAAAATAAGGTTTTTCAATAAAATAAGTGTTCCCTACTGAAAGTCTGTATGTCTAAGAAAACACGTCTTTCCAAAAGGCTCTGTGCTCAGAGCCATGCACAGCCTACCAAGGACTCCTGATCCCATTTCATGTGAACCCAAACTCTGCAAAAGGAGCTTACAGACACAGAGCAGCCTCTGTAGTAATCCAAGATACTGCTGGCATTCCTGCTGAAAAGAAGCACACTGAGCATGCTTCATCCTATGTCTGCAGAGCAGAACCAGCCTTGAGCCCTGCTGAAAGCCAAGTGTGTCAAGGGCAGCTGTGACTGCTACTTTGCCTGGGCAGAGATGAGGAAAAACAACTCTCCTTTGGGTGTTTGGGGTTTTTCTTCTACCTGTAGCTGTAAACTCAGATACACAAACATTCTTGGTGCAGTTGGAAGACACCCGGCTAAAAACTCGATTTGCACTTTTTACAAGGTGCATCTGGGCATGTCATGCAGTCAAAAGCATGGGCTCCAATCTTTCAGCACACCTGAGGTGGCACACAGGCTACAGGTAAGGCTGTGCACAGCTGCCTCCTGCACACAGTTTCTGTCAGGGTCGCCTGAGAGAAGAACAATCCCAGCTGCTCCACACCCAGACCCTGGAGGAACCCTGGCTTCCCACCCTGGCCAGCCCAGCTCACAAATGCCATGGGAGCTGGTGTGAGATCAGACCAGCACTTAGAGGAAGCAGGCAAAAAAGGATTAAATCTTTCGCCGCCTTCATCCGTCTCCACATTCATAATTAATGAAGAATTGTATCTTCATAGGTTCCTAGACTTGTTTGTCTGAGTAGAGTCACCTTTTCTTCAAAAGACCATTCCTTTCTAACATAACTTGCCTCACTTCCCAAGCTGTACTCCTGGCACTAAGCCATACCTTTCTGCTCTTCTGTCAAAATTATTCTTCCTGGTATATCCACTATCTCTTCTGTATGCCTCTCATCCTCCAGGTCTTCTAGAAAGATGATCTGATCATCTGCTATTTCTACAGTCCAACAGATAAACACATGAGCAACACAGCTCTGAAGCCAAAATAGTTGGTCCTTCCTTTCTTCTGAAGCTGTTTGTCAGCCCGATCACTCAGCACTCAGCATGACATAAAAGCCACTGCTTTTCTCTCTTAAGAAAGGAACACATTCTCAAAAAAGACTGCTCAGCTCAGACCCCTTACTCAGTAGGGCAGAGAAAATGTGGGAGAGAGAGAAGGGAGTGCCGGGAAGCCTCTACAGCAAACATCACCAGGAATGACTGGCACTTGTCTGTCCCTCAACCTGCTGCTGCTGAGGGGCCTCCCGTGCACACCAGAAAACTGCCATCTGAGGCTATAGAAGCCTTGTATTTCTTCCTCTTTCTTTTTGAGGAACAAGGCTCCCTTTTTGGTTCTCATTGTCTGCTGCTCTGAGTCTGTAACTGATACAACCATGGCCAGCCAAGGTCCTGTGTATGTGTGTGCGTGTGTGTTTGCTATGTCTGGATCCTCAGGAAGGCAGCCTGGTATTTTATTTTTAAACTTTGGCTCCTGTTGCACAGCCCCACATATAATGGCTCCACTCCTGATGGTTGGATACTCTTCTGCTATCAGTTTTCAAAGAAAAACAAAGCTACCCAAGCCAATGCCACCAAGAGAACAGAAGCAAAGTTCTTGCCTTAAGATTTTCACCCCCACAAAAAAACACCCCAGGAGATCACAAAAAATATTAAGCCATCAGTGTCATCCCAGCTTCATGCTGCTGTATTGTTGCAAGCTGTAGAATATTGTGCAAGTCCCAGCAACAGCTGTGGTTTTAGAGACTTCTCTAGGTTTTTATTTCTAGAAATTTGCTGGAGTTCTGCCAGTTTTCCCCAGCTGAGGACCAGACCTTTATGTGGCTCGGTACTCACTACAGCCTTTTATTACAAAGTGGAGGGTTGAAACAGGAGTGAGTTCTTCTTCCTCACTTGGAAGAAGAACCTGCAATGGATCTCCCAGGTTTTAGGAGGTGAAAGAGGCAGAACCCAAACATGCTAATCAGAGACTGGTGCTATTTTTCACTCTTCGGGGAGAGCCTGTGTTGCAAAGCTGACAAAATAACTGATATCCTATACCTCTACGCCACCTGCACTACAGGATCATTTCAGCAGTGAAGGTTCACTGTCAAAAAATGAAAAAAAAAATTTTCCTTTTCAGCTGAGCACACAGGCCTATATCTGTAGGCTTGATTACTGGAAGAAAGGAAATGTTCAAGCTGAAGACAAAAGGACTTGGACCCATGCCTGGGAGAAGAGATTTGACACAGAATAGAGGAGAGAAATGGAGAAAAAGTGGTTTGTCAAGAGGAAGCAATCTTTTTACATCTTATCTCATATTTACTTGCATTTCATGGTGGGACACCATTAATTAGTGCTATTTACAGGTTAAAATAGTCACTCATTCCAAAAACAAGGGGAACAGCTTCAATGTCTTTTTCCTTCATTCCTGATCTCCTTTCTTCTCCCATTGGCTTCTAGCTCTTTCAGTTCTGAATCTTGAAAGAACCCTTCCAAAACTGAAACTATAAATTAAGAATTGAAAACAACCTGTCAATTAGCGAATCAAAATTCTCCTTCACGCTGCTGTAATAATTGGTTTATAAAGTAAAAAAAAAAAAAACATTTACAGTGAGGCCTCTACTGCTGACCTTCAAAACCAAACTAATGAACTATTTTTCCCCTGAAACTGACTTGGTTTTGCATCAGTTATAAAAAAAAGATGATTTAATGATTTTTATTTAAAATACTTAATTGTTAAAGTATTTTATAAGCACAGAAGACAAAACAACCTAATCTCTAGATTTCATAGATTTATCACCCTTGACAGACCAAAGCCTAAGATTTGAGAGATGACTAACAAAAAAAAATGAAACCAAATTACTACTGAAATTGCTAAGACCGTCAAATCTACTGAAATGCATTTACAATAATAATTCTACTGCTAATAATAATTTCAGATGGTTTAGTTGGGCTATCTATAGTAGAATGTTAGGCTACCCTAGGAAACTGACATGTTGACAAATTATGATTGGGTTTTTGTGCAACAACCTCCTCTATGGTAACTACAGGACAAAAGCCTCTGGTTTCCATCTGTAAAACCAGGACTAAAGTTCGGGGTGACTTAAGTGCTGCTAAATTCCAGAGGAAACCAGAGATCTTCCTTCTGGGGGATTTTTTTATCCTTTAGAAATTACTGTGTGAAAGTCTACAGTAGCTCTGTTAGGACTTAAAAAAAAAAAATCTATTTCCTTTTATTCCTCTGCTGTAGAGACAACAGAAAAATGCATCAGACTGTGAAGAGGAAAGCAGCTTCGACCAACCTTCTGCACAGATTCTACTTGGAGAACAAAATGCATATCACTTGTCTATAGCCTAAAATGGAGATATGGAGGAATGCCCAGTACAGATAATCAAGCCTTAACTGATAACTACAAACCCACAGTCAGCCTTATCATTTCACCTAATTTGGTTTATTTGCTTCCCATTCCTTTGCCAGGTGTGGAAGAATCTTCTTGCATATTCTGGTAGGACCACCTCCCTGGACTCCCTGCAGCTCCACATGGCAGGATTCCCATCAAATGTGCTTTAATCCCTAAATTGACACCAGATAGCAGTGGGAGTCATCCTGCTGAAGGTTCAGCTTTTACAGCTACACAATTTGTCCGCAACCAACTCAATCAAGCCTGTCTCTCACCACAGCATCTGAGAAGAAACTACACTTAACCCCTCACAACTTTTGACAGTCCATCAGAAATTCCAACAGCTCTCCTTTTTTACCTGCAATTCAATTAGAAATTAGGAACTGTTTACATCATGAGCATTTTTCTAGTCTTAGGTTCCAGCCACTGCATCTTTTCCAGCTTTATACAGACACCAGATTCCTGTAGTACTGTGCAGAGACAGGCAAATTGGCTGCTTTTAGTCCTCCAAATGTCACTCCTGAAAACCTCTGAAAGGGAGGAATGGACTACCTGAAAGCTCTCATGGTGAAGCACAATTTTCCAGGCTTCAAACCTTTACTATCATGAGCTTTTCCAACCTAGTCCACTTAGCTATTCTAACCATCTTAAAAATATCTACTACTTTGCAGGATCACTGTTTTTTTGGTTTTTTGTTTTTTTTTTTAATTTAAAAGGAACACAGGAGTCTTCCTTTAAGTCCACACAGGCTGCAAAGCCAACACATTTCACATTTCTTGAGTGAGTCTCAGACAATTTTCTGTTCCACATTTTCTGTCTTTTACAGATACAAACTGAACGACAAGCTTTTAGGTCTGACACATTAAAAAATATAAATTACTGGCATAGAAAACAGACAGAAAAAAGGAAAAGTCTCCTTAAACCCTGTCAGATACCCTTCTTGTCTGACCTGTGGGATGCTTTTGTTTTGAATGGAATGGGTCCAAAATACAAAGGAAAACCCTTGCTTATCTCTTTGGGATCAGGCTCTCAAAGGCACAACACTGGTGTTATTTGTTTGATACATCAAAGCAAGGTCATTACTTACTTCAATCTTGTAAAGATCCAAAAGTCTTCTGATACACCAGAAAAGCCAATGGCCAAGGAGATTTATGACTCTCGTGCACTTTCTGCATGGAATTTTTTATCCCACAGTCCCTTTGTCCTAGAGATGCAAAAAACAGGTGCCTCTCTCTGGATGATCCCTGAGGCACTGACCCATTCTCAACCCCTTTTACTTGGTGGAGGGGAAAAAGACCAAAACCAAACAGAAACCAAACCACAAAATATGTCAGATGTAGGTCCAAAGATGATACAAATACATGTTTTGATCATTTGTCTCCTACAACTCAGCTCCACTGAGAACATTCGATGACCGCCCAAAAGTCTGTTGTAGTCTTTCATGTGGAATTGATAAATTCTCAAGTTTTGTCCACTGGAACTTCAGACATTCACTCTGACCTAACAGATGCCTGAGAACCCAAGAACATTGCTGTCATTCAGAGTTTCATGCAAGCCAATCCTGCTTCCCATGCTTCCTCTTTGATTTACGGCACAATATAGCTCCCCCCCATTTTTGGGGGGGGGCGGGGGAATCGATCAGCTCTATGACTGGCACAGTGCTATGAATTTTCAGAAAGCAGAGATTGGTCCAGCTGTCTTATATTTTTAGAAGTCATATTACTAAGAAAATAACAAAAATACCCCACAAAGATAAGATCTGCCTAATATAAATTTGGGACTGTAACAACTTCAAAGGATACTTTCTCAAGTTCTCCAAACCTAGCCAAGATCCTCTGCTGTCCCTCCTATTTCCTGAAGAGGTGAGTAAGCAGAAGATAGTAAGAAATTATTTTGTAGCCTTCACTGATACACAGTTGACCTTTAATCTCTGCTTGGTGCCAGGTCTGATACTGGTCTTTCACTTTCAGACACAAATCTTTATCACTTGAGAGAATGCTTGTGAGATTTATGTGCAACCATGAGTTTTTTCTACTTGTCCTCACAGTCAGGCATGGACTGAAAGCTCATTGAACTCCTCCCACTAGACATTTTTGGAATATAAACATTTTTTGATCACTCTGTCCAAATAACACTGACTTAGTTTAGACACAGTTTGCAACCATGGTTGAATAAAGGAGCAACACTAGTGGTATTATTTCCTGTCCCCAGTATTATTCCCCTTAGGTCAAAGAAGCTGGAAACACATGCTGGTGGGTTCTGGGTCAAATCCAGCATGGCACATCCTCTGGGATGGCTTTTTAGCCTCTGCTGAGAATAAACAGAGGGAACGGTGAAGTGGACTGAGAACTAACTGAAGGGCAGCTCTCAGAGGATATGACCAGTAGCACAGAGTCCTGTTATTAGAGGTGTCCCCAAAGTTTGGTACTGGGTCCAGTATTGTTTAATGGCTTGGGATAGAGTGTCCCCTCAGCAAGCTCACTGATGATACAAAACTGGGAGTGCTGTGCTGCCGTTCTCAAGGGCCTGAAGGGATAGCTACAGCAGAACATTTTGAAATGCAAAAATGCAGGGTCCTGCACCTGGGCAGGAATAACCCCAAGCACCAGCACAAGCCAGGGAGAACTGGCAAACAGCTCTGCAGAGAAGGACCTGGAAGCCCTGGAGGACAAAGAGCTGTCCTGAGCCAGCAGAGTGTCCTGGGGACGAGGAGGCCAATGGGATCCTGGAGTGCACTTGGAAGGACACTGCCAGCAGGTCACAGGGGGATCCTGCCCCTCTGCCCAGCCCTGGGAGGCACCTCTGGACTGCTGTGCCCAGCTCTGGGCTCCTCAGGGCAGGAGGGACACAGAGCTCCTGGAGCAGAGCCAGCAAAGGCTCTGGAGGTGAGCAAGGGCCTGGAGCATCTCCCTCACCAGGAAAGGCTGGGGAAGCTGGGGATGTCTTTTGAAAAGAGACAATGGGAGGCTGGACCAAATGACCTCCAATGGTCACTTTCCAACCTGACCCTTGCTGTGATTCTGTGAAATTCAGTGAATTTTCACAATTATTTTGGGACACTAAACAGGCCAATCATGGCAGCCCAGCCATCACACATTGGAAACTTTCAACAGAGGCTTCCAATCAGGAGAGTCTGATGACTTTCTGATGTGCTTTTTAAAAGTGGGCTTCTAAAGCAACAGCTTTGTTCCCAACTGCCAGCATCCTGTGGAATTAATTTAGGTCTTTTTTGGATTGACAGAATCGTCTAGGCTGTATGTGGGAAAACAAAGGGCAGAAGAGATCTCATGGACGACCAAGACCGGTTCTGTTATCACAGAAACAAATCTAATCTCCATTAACTTAAAGAAAAATTGCGTGTTTGCTAAAAAAATACAGCTGTTGATCCATGAGCCAAGGAATGCTTGATTTTAAAGAAAACTGGTTCCATATGAAAGCTTTCTGATCATTGTGAACCTAACTGCTAGCATTTTCTAGTCCCAGTGACCATGCAAAAAGGTAATATACAGAGATCTAACCAGCCAGGTTACTTATATAAATTCTATACCCCACCCTCCAAAGGATTAATTTCTCAGCTGAAATACTCCTTGAGGCTGAAGTCATATATTATAGTTCTGAAATGTGAAGTAACCCTCAATTCTACCCAGTTTATCAAAAATCCCTATCCGGCTCTCTCCCTTCTCACATTTCCTTGTCTTCATTATGCTTTTAAAAAAGGGAGATTGCTACTAAAATCCCAGTTGGGTTAACTTGACAGCTGGAGCACGAAAAACCACAAGAATCTCCCAAGTAGAAGGTTCTGACTGTCCCAGTAATTGGATATTCCAGCCCTTCCTATGCAAAAGTCCCATCAGGAACACAACTGAGAGGTATCCCAGAACACACAGACTATTCAGGTGACACAGAAAAGAGAAAAAAAAAAAAAAAAGGAAAAAAAAAGAAGAAGAAGAAAAGTATACAAGAAGTCTCAAGCAGGAGGTCAGAGTTCATTGGATTTAAAGACCCACTGACCTTCCTTCAGGAGAGGGTTGGTTCCATATTCCAGGCGTGGAACATTTCACCAGTCTCCTAATTGCAGATCAGATTTTCTAGGCATGCTACAGAAGCAAAAGTGTTCCTTCAACACCAGTAGTCCACTGCCACATTTTCCCATTACGAGCTTGTCAGCCTGCCAATGCAGAGAACTTCTAGAACTCCTCCTTGCTCTCTTCCCACAGAACACAAAGCTGCATATTCCTTTAGAAGCCCTATTCAAACTCCCTTTCTTCTCTATGAGCCTGCATCTTTGAGACAATGGATAAGAGGAGGCGGACCACTTCCGCCATTCATTTGCCCAGCCTGCTGAAACGTCAGATCTGTCTGATCTTGCAGCAGAAGCATTATCCTTTGTTCTGATCAGGTTGCACAAATAGCTGTGCTTGTGTCAGTCGCAGAGATTTTTCTTTTTTTTTTTCTTTCTTTTTTTTTTTTCATGACCAATATGATTTATGGCTCACACAACACACTGTGTCCTGCTAAAAAATGTTGCAGTTTTGTTTTCCACCAGGCAGCTCTCCTACAAAAAAACTCAGTTCAGCGTTAAATGAAAGAAAGAAGTGGAAACTGCAGAACGCTGTCGCTGCACGTATCCTACAGAAATGTGCCAAAATATTCCCAGCCCTCACACAAAAGTGCACAGAGTCACCAGAAGCACCTGAACAGGCTTGAAGGAGTTAGAGAAGCACAAGATTATTGTGAGTCCCAAGACTTCCCACCACTTCTCTAAAGGTTGGGCACTCCTCGTGCTCATCCGCAGCAGCTGCCTTTGCGTGTCCCGACAGCTTACTGCTTCCCACACAGACAAATTGGGCTGGCCCCAGCCACCCCCACCGCTGTGGTGACATACCTCTGCCCAGAATTCACACCTGGACAGCTTGCAAGCCATCTGCAACCCAAGAGGCAAAGGTTGGCCACTGCCAGGTCGTGTGAACACGCAATGTGGTGCTGTCTGCTGAGCAGTTCAGTTTCCCACACTGACAAAAGAAAAATAAATCGCCAACCTCTACTGATAGAGGCCTGAGCTCTCGAGAGGTTACAAAACGTGGCTTTAATTCTCCCTTCCCCTTGTTCTACCATAATGCACGCTTGCTTATGAAAACAGTTGTTATCAAACATCCTTCCTCTTCCTAGGGCAGAAAACCAAATCAATCAGAAAACACAGCCAGTCAAGTTCTTCAGAACTTCAGCACATCTGAAACCCTCATTCAGGCTGGAGGTTGAACATTACCCACTACCTCCAAATTTCTTATATTTTTGCCTAAGTGTAAGTATGTACATAAATATGCTGTCTCTGTTATCAGGTAAAAGCTCAAATACCAATTTGTGGCTTCTAGCCAGCATTTAAAAAGGAAAAAAAAATTGCTAATCCATGGTTGCAATGGAAAAAACACCTACCACAGGGAAAAAATCCGCCTGCCTTTAGCCAAATCTAATCTAATCTTTTCTCACAGCTGTAATATCACTCTGAATGCTTCACTACCTAACTTCAGCTTCACATACAGAGCACGGGGAATTACTGATACAAACCTTTTGTACAAGGCCAGCTTGAAAAATACCCAACATGGGTGGCTGTGTTTAACATTCCTGAGTTTGCCATCAGAATCAGCACAGTTCCATTAAGATATTGCCATTTTTAGTAACTACTATACCCTCCAAAACGCAACAGCATTATATGATTTCTGTTCCATAGAGGCTTTGATGTTCCATCTATTATCCCAGTCTTGCTTTAGCACATATTTTATATTAGAATGCATTCCAGGAGGCATATGGCAGTAGAACTAGGTCAACCATTAACCAAATAACAGGAAGCTGCTCTGCAGATCACACCCTTCAAAGCTCGCTTAATGAGCTGGCTCTTCAGAGTATGTCCCTCAGTAAGGCTGAAGCTAACTGTTCCACAGGATTTTCCTTAAAGACACAAGTTCATCCAAGGCAGGTGATTTATGGACATGACAGACTCTGAAGAGCCATCCCAGAGTGTGAAAGCATCTGGGTCAGATGTTGAGATGAAGAACAATCCACAGTCACGTGAGAGACATTGAATACCAGGAACTGGCTCCAATAATTTCCTCATCTTAGATGGAAGCAGAGCCCATTCCACCATGAATCTGCTCCCACAACTTCACAGGAAAAGAGCAGAGCTTTTGTAGAGTTTGTAGAGAAGGATACCATCACTAGATAAAGATTTAGCATCTCTCTGTCCAGATGAGTCAATTCCATGCTTTTGCAATGTTTGGGGGGGGGAAAAAGGGCTGATGTTAAGGCTGATGTTAAGCCTTGCAAGTCAGTGTCTGACTAAATTCTTCATGACTCCTGCTTTCTCATTGATCTATTTAGATACATGGATTTAACATCATCTGCCAAATCCAGTAGAAGAAAAAGTCCATCATGTTTGCTGGTATCTTCATTTGTTCCACCTCAATCTCACCAATTGCTTCCACTAAATATCACATTCCACACTTCTAAGCAACCACAGATGCCCAAGCTTTAAAGAGAAGTTTTTAGTACTGAGAAGCATCAAGCACAACAGAACAAAATCCATGAGTAACATGGAAGTTAGAAAAAGTTCTGATTCATATTATATTGTCAACACAGCAGTAGAGATGGCCTGATCAAGTTGTTTTTAAACAAATAAAAGGCAAACACTTGCCAGCACTGTAATTGAAAGGAAGTTTGCCACTGATATCCATCACATAATTGTTGCAATAACATGATAACTCAACAGTCATGTACCACAAAGCAGTAAATTCAAAAAAGCCATCATCCAACTATGTGACTACAGCCAAATCTTGACACTAGGTGTATACAGATACTAATATTAGTTTTCTGATACTCTCATAAAAAGTGGATATAGTATCTTATCTCTTTATCATAATCTTTCTCCTGGACAGCATCCCTACAAAACAAAACATTCAGAGGTCCTGAAGTCATTATTTACCCAAACAAAGCTAACAATAAAAAAAACCCTCTCTGCACCACTGCCAAGGGTAGGCTTGCATTTCTCCATAATTTTTAATAGGAATGACTGCTGTAAGCAGTCCAACTTTATATATATATATATATATATATATATATATATATATATATATATATCAGGAGTTTCCCCAGTAGTTCACATCTATCCTTCTGACAAAAATAAAAGGCAAAAAAGCCCTTGCCTTTTCTAACAGCCATTCTTCTAGTAGAGCCTCCGTAACTCAGAACTTCTCTGCAACCAAAATGTTTGTGAGGTGGGAACACAGGTCCACCTTTCTGGAGGTGGATCCTGCTGGTTCACCAGATAATAATTCCAGTTCCTAATTACAGGCACAGGAAACGATAAGGCATCCATGATGACTGAGAAAACAGTCAGTGTGTGTGATCATATGTCCCTGCAGATTGCTTTGTATCTTAAGCGACAGCTCCTTGCTGAAACAGGCTAACTCAGTGGAAGACTGCCAAGCATGCTGTGGTGAGATTATCATCTTAGTAGTTATTTATAATAAACTATCTTCGGCAAGTAGCACCTTTTTCAGTAGGAAAAAAAGTCAAGGACAATGCATTTTCTTCGCACTACAGAAATGGTTTATGAGAAAATGTGCAGACAATATCTGGTGGCATTGTTCATTTGCGTATGAAGAAGCACTTCCGATGAACATTCCTCCAGCATGTTCTGAAAACTGTTCCAACACCACCAGAAAAAGCACAAAATTACCAGCCACTACAAAGTACAACCTGAAGTAGAAATTACATGGGTAGACAGATTGCCGTACTTTATTTAAAAAAAAATATTTTTATTTGCTTGCATCCTTAATACTTTTGATGATGAAACAGCCACACCATGGCATCTCTATGGAACCAAGAAGGAGTTCTGCCCTGAGAAATGATGTTCAAGTCTCATATAATTCCTCAATGCCATTTATTTGCAAGTGCCCTATGCAGAAGTGCCAGAGTCCCATAGCTCCAACCAAAAATTCTGAACAGGGCCAGTGGAGCAGTTTTAAGGATGGAGTTACTGCAGAACAGAACAAACAGTCTTCACACACAAGTCATGTTTTATATGCATCCCCTCCTCCCATCACCAAACTGCAACTGGGAAAACATACCTGTGGGTTGACTACTCCCAGTCCAGTTCTTAGGAACACATGAAGAAAATCATGCTTTTGCAGAGCTGCCACAGAACGGCATCCAAGACAAGGATTCATTCAAGGGGATTTGTAACATATTATCTGAAGATCCTGCTGAGCAGGCAATGGAAACCATGAGAACTCTGATTATGAAGTTCAGCTCTGCTGTGCCCATCAAGGAGCAAGCTTTGGTATCCCAGAGTTTCCCAGGCTGCAGCTACAAGAAGATATCTCCAAATGTTATGGGTGGAAAAAAACCCTAAACCAGTTGGCCAGTGTGTGACTGAGCTGACAGAAGCCATACCACCAAATTTTTTAAGTCCATTAAATGCATAGTAAACTTACTTAGAAACTTTCTTCTGCAGATTTAGATAGACTAGTAACAATATTCAGCTCTTCAAAAAAAAAAAAAAAACAAAACAAAACAAAAAAAAAAAAAAAAAAAAAAAAAACACAACCAAAAGGGTGTCACTGCATTAGCCAAATTTCTGGTAAAAAGAAAGCATGAACAGTTACAGTAGCTTTCTACAGTTTCTTAATAATTACAGAGTTTCAAGGTCTACACAGTATCACAGCATTTCAAACCTTCTGCATTTCGCAGCTGCAGTTCAATGTTCTCAAATGGTTACAGCTTTTGAACAAACTGTCTGCACTAAAGCCAAAAGGATCTACCATGGAGATTCATCTGAAGCTCAGGACTTGCACATGACTGAACTGTCCTCTTTCTCCAGATCTGCTCAGCCCTTCAGTGTCCCCCCAGCCCCTTTTATAATCCATCAGACATGCTTTTGGAGTGCACTTCATTGCTTTGTGTTTCATTTGGCTCTTTAAAAAGAAACATACACACAAACAAACAAGCAACCCCCTCCACCAAATCAAACAAACAAAAAACCAAAACAAAAAAACAAAACAAAACCAAGGAAAAAAAACCCACAGGTTCAGGAAGAGAGGAAGAAATGAAACCCTATTGGGCTGAAGTTTCCAGATGACAAAGCAGAAGGTAATTGTTTAATACCAAGCATGAAAGCAGCACAAAAGGACAAGATACAGAGGGGGGGTGAAGAAAAAAAATCTATCTGGGCTTCCTGCACTGGCATGAAATGGCTGCTTTCCTTCTTACTGCCAGCTCCCATGCTTCATGTTGACATTACACATCCTGTGCTGTAGATCCACCCCCATGCTGATGCTTGCCCAACAGAATTATCTCCTGCGTCACAGCAGTGGTAACAGAACTGCTGGCTCTGCAGATCCGAGAGCACCATTTCAACGCTTAATACATGCAGCAACTGGACACACTACCAGATATTCTGGGTTGGTTTATGGCACTCTCAGTGCTGTACTGCTTTGCCTAACCTTCTGTTAACCAGATGGCCCGTTCCCTCCCCTTGGGATCAAACCATTAAGTTTTATTTTATTAATCTCTACCAAAATGCAGGGACAGTTTGGAGCCCTTGTATCTGGTTTATCTCCAACAGGGTTGCTAAAATGAAAATGACCTAAAAATAACTGGAAATGCTGCTTCACACCAACAGAGAACAAGCTCTTTTGGAGTAAATATTTAAATCATCTGCCAGATGAACCACCACAGCAGCACGAACCACATGGATAGGAACTTGTATTATGTACACACACACAAAGGTACACACTTCTGCCATTGTAAAAGGACCTAGGTTGCATTCTTCCTGATCCAAAACACTTTTGTCTTCAACAAACCATTAATATCTATTAATATCTATTGAAGCCAATCCCTTAATTAAGAGGAAAAAAATGAGGGGGGAAAAATGGCTTCTAAAACCACAATTAGTGATGGGGCTCCAGAACATGTGAGCATCATCCACAGATAACAAAGCAAACAGGAATGTTCTCACTAGAACATCTGCAAACTCACATGAAACAGTACTTCAGGGACATGCCAACACTAACTGAAGTCAAAGTTGAGCATTTGTAACATACATGCTCCTGCTGTCAAAATACAAAGAGTGAGAATGAAAGAAGGAGCACATGAATGAAAGTGAAAGAATTATCTAATGCATATGCTTCTGCTGAATCTTGCAAATCTGCTACAGCCATGCCCTCACATGCAACCACAAATGAGCATCTCATGTATGTAGGTGGAAGCTGTTGAAAGTTAAGGGCATCCTCAATTCAAGATGTAATTTTCAAACGCCTCCCTGAAAAGCTCCACAAGAATTACTCCATGCAGCTAAGGATCGGATCTTCAAATGTTTACTCACACAAGTAGCTGCAGTGAAAATTCAGAATCAGGGCACAGCAACTGTTCACATGAATGAGCTTTTAGAGCATAAGGGCTTTAGCTCCCCACCATCTATTATCTACCAAATGCACTACGGTAACTAGGAAAATGCAACAGTGGTGAGGTCTAACCTATTAAAAAGCCTTTGTTAACATTCCTAACAGTGGTAGTGAGCAGTTATAAAATAAATAAAGCGCACATGCCTGCACACTAAACAAAATCCCAGGAATGTAAGAGGAATCCTTTAAAAGTTCCAGTTTTGCTGTCTTCCAAAGGAAATAGGAAGCAAATCCATGTAAAATCTCACTATAATAAATCATTAAAATCTGTTCTTCGTGGCTGCCACCACAGTGCAATGCTTCAAAAGCACAACTGGGTTCACTGCTCAGATTGCTGCATGTATGCATCTGTCTGAAGCTGGATCTTTTCAACCTAGAGCTCCAAACCTCTGCAGGCTGGGGTGTCAAACACGCTCAAAGATGACGGCACTGCTACTATCCAACTTCCTACATGGGACTAACTTCTGACGTGGAAGGAGATCACAAACCGCCTTCTTCACACCACCTGGGCAGCTAAAATGTTCTTGTGGTCATCCATTACTAAAAGTCTTACTGAGACATGAATAACCCTTCAATCTGGATGTCAACAGATCAGCAGGTATTGCCTTCAGCTCATAAGCAGACTGCTTAATTCACCTGTAAAGAGGATTAGAAGTCTTCAGCACATCAAGGAAAAAAGCATGAGAACAGGCGGTGTGACATTTTAGCTCCATCTATCTTTAAAATTTCCCCAAAGAGCAGGATTTTTTTTTAATGTCCCATTTAAGTTACTAACTCATCATCATATGACTGGCCTCCACTGCCATGACATACAAAACTTCAGTATATGGTGACAGGCCCCCTAGAAAGTCATTCCACAACCTGAAACATCATCTACCCTTCAAACACACTAAAAATAGATTCCTCACCCCCTTGAGGTCTCAGCAGCCCATCTGATATTACAGTACAGTATTAACAAACCTATGTAGACATGAATTCTTAAAATAAATATCTTCAGAGATAAGACCAGAATACCAGCAAGCAAACTATATTCCTGTACACCAACTGGTGAACCTGTGGAAGCACTGAAGAACCATGGAGGGCAACGACCCTTCCATATTCATTTTGCAGGAGCACAACTTGGGCAACCTTTGGTCAACCTGCCTGACACCTTGCCGAGCAATCTCTGTCTGAAAGACATTTTCTGACTACACTACAGCCTCAGCAGGTCTTTTTATGTGGTTCCTTAGGGGAACTGAAAATCTTTGTCTTCCCCCCACCACCCCCTACCCCACAGTGGAAGGAGAGCAGCACACTGGTAGGGGGCGTGGAATGGAAAGTTCATTGTCGTTTTTTATCACCTCTGCAATCTGTTCATTTTAAAATAATTCAGGTTTACTCATTTATTCATGCAAAGACCCAAACACACTGACTCACTCTCTCAGCAGCCCCCGTGAGTAATACAGTTATGTCCTTGGAGCCAGAGATTTCAGGTCTCACACACGCACGGGTGTTCTGGAGAAACCTGTGTGCACTCTTGAGCAACAGGTCCTTCCAAACCCACCAAGATGGAAACACACCAGGAGCCACTGAAGGGTTAAACACACCCATCCTGCATGGCAGAACGTGGCCTTGGGTCACATTTACCTACAGAAGGGCTGCTGGAGTGCTCTCTGCCCGGGTGCTGTTGCACACTGGGCTGTTTCACACCATATGCTTGATCACAGACAAGAGAACTTGGCCTCTGCATGACCTGACACAGCTGAAAGCCGATATGCTTTCTCCCCACTTCCCGCCCCCAGCAAAGATAAAAGGTCATTTAGTCCAAAAAGAACCTGTCCACACTGACTTCAAGTTACATTAATTCAACTTTTGGGATGCATGCTCCTGGCCAGGAAGCCAAACCCTTTCTTGCAGGGCTGCAAGCCACAGCCATATGACGAAGCAGGAACAATTTAGCAGTCAAGGAGCTAATTAACCAGGCTGAGAGCTGTCTGGCTGCTCTCGATTTTCCATCAGCCATTTGTTACATTTTTTACACTTGTCAAGCTATTCAGCTGAGCATCATAGAAGCAAGGCTTCAAAGAGGTCCCACATCCTGCACCCCGAGCCACACAGCTGTAGACAAAAGGGAGGGGAGAAAATGAAATGCAAAATCAGAGCTTCCAATCAAATACAGAGAGAAATAATTCCAAATTTGTTCACATTGACATTTTATTTATTTATTTATTTATTTGTCTTCATGGTGCCATTTGTCTCACAACATAGAAGAAAACAAGAAGATAACTCCATTGGCCACTGCCTTCCAAACTCTGCTGCATCACCAATTAAGTAGGCACTGTGTATATATATTTATCCATACTCACCACAAGCAATAACACACTTGAGAAGACAGGCTCAGTCAGAATGACAGCAGTGACACAAAAACAAGGTGGCAGGTAACCATATCTCATCTCTCAAGTGCTCGCCAAGAGAAGAGCAGCTCTGCTCCAGTCTCACACACCAGAACCACTCACAAAAGGAGGCTTTTCTTTCCTTATCTTGGTTTGTTTTAACACACACAGCAGCAGAGTCCAGCACCAGGGTCGTAATTTCCAACATCCATGTTAAATCCTAATTATACCTATTTTACTGGGTAGAGGCATAGATGGTTGAATGAATAAAAAAAAAAAAAAAAAAAGAGCAATATTTCAAGGGCTGGACAGCAATTCTTTGGTCTCCTTTCTTTTTGGTCAGAGACACCCAAATACCCTTAACAAAGAGCCACATACCCACAAATCCCACAAATCTAGCTGAGTCTGACTGGACTGAAGAATCCAAGTCTTAGTTAAAATAAATAAATATCCATGTGCCTCTTAAGTTCTCTCCAGCAGCAGTTTTCTCAACTAGAGATGAGTACTCATGTTGACTCACTGCATCCCCCTCAAGACCAGCACTCCTCAAGCTATTCCAAGTTTAGCCCAGACTGTAGTTTTCACTTTGTTTAATAAAATCATGAAAATTAAAATACAAAAAAAGGGAAATGACAAAGAAGTTGCTGAACAATCACCATTGACATAAACCACCTACACCAATCCCTCTGAATTTCTGACCTAGGATCTATTTCAGCTGTCCATTTAATATCAACAAGAGGGAGGTAGAAGTGAGAAGAAAATAAAAATAAAAACAAACCCCAAAAAAACCCAAAAAACCCCACCAAACAAACAAACAAACAAAAAAACCCACAAAAAACCCCAAACAAACAAAACACCCACAAAACCCAACCATTTTCAGCATCATCAGCCAGCTAAATTCTGACTTTTGGACCGCAGCAAGGCCTTTATTAATGATCACTCTCCCAGCTACACACTCAATCAAATTCTCCAGCAACTCAATCATTAGAAGGTAAATGAACCACCCTCCACATCAACATCATGCTGGACCAAAATCTTCCAGCACAAGTAGTCTCTCCCTTAGCTTTGCTGTTTATTTGACAAATAGGGGGAGAAAATGTAAGAAATTTAAGAGAAAAATTACAAGAAATTTAAGAAAATTTTGTGTGCTTGCTGGAGCACAGGTTCCAAGTGTTACATTCCCCCCCATTCTGCTCTTTTCTTTGGAGAGGTCTGGGGACAGTGTGTGGGAGGAATGTGCTTGCCTGGCTCCTGTGATAAGTGGCCATTGTGTTCTGAAGCATTTGCATGACAACAGTCCAACCCAGGATGACCCATCTTCTTCCCAAAAGGAATATCCTGTGATGCCTTCTTTCCACTGATACCATCCCAAGACACTGTTTGAACCCAAGAGCTGCAGGCGGAAAGGAAGGGTTTGCTCATCCCAGCAATGCAAAAGAAGCCCCCATTGTCCTACCAGGCCATGGAAACACTGACCACATGTGCATCAGAAGATTCCATTTTTAGCATCTTTCAAAACAAAGTCTTCTCTTTCACATTATCACGAGCACACTGAATCCTCAGTCTTCCTATATAATTCTCTGCAATGTCTGCTTTGTTTTGTCTTGAAAAATCGTTCTCCTGCCTCTCTACCCCATGCCACTGCTCTATTAGAAGCAAGTTTCCAGTGCACATAATTATGGCATGCCTTAGCCTACTTTTTTCTGTTTGCTGAACAGCTCTGCCTATTTTCTACTTGTGCTGATGCTACCATTTACTTTTCCTGATGCTCTAATCCTTGTATCCTTTGAAGGCCTGACTTCCTCCACACCATGACAGCAGCTGGGGTTCTCAGGCCCCTTTCTAGACCTTTTTAATAGCAACTGTAGTGCCATTCTGATGAACATCCCACTTCCTAATCTTCAGGTCAGCACAAAGCCTGCATCTGTAACAAGTGTTGCAAATACAACATCCAGGGCTGCTGAGCACCCATTATCTAAATGACTTCAAGTTATTAATTGCATATTCCTGGAACTGGAAGGAGAAGGGAAAACACTGTCACATAATGCAAACACTTAGCTTCTTCACACGTAATCCCAATTAGAAGGTCTTATTTTCTTATTGTATCTCTTATTTTCCACCAGGAAGTAACAAGTGACACGTCAAGAACTGAATTCTTAATTTAACTGGTTCAAAACTAATAGAAGTAGCCCAGTGAATCAAGTGCTTTCCCAGAATTATTTGTCCTCAACACACAGTGGCCTTGCAATGATTCCTACCCTAATAAGCTCCAAATAAGTCCTTCCTAATCACTCATGACATTGATGCTGTGCCTACAGCTCTTTATGCTGACACTATTAAACAAGTATTCTTTAAGAGACTGTGTTTGACTCCACTCAAGAACAACTCCTGAACATCCTGAGATCTCCTATTTCCATCTTCTTTCAATTACCAGCTAAACTCAACTAAATTGCTTCTTCTGATGGATCTTACCATCTTCTACCTAAGAAGCTGCTTTTAGCCCAAGCCAGAACCCCTGTACTCCCCTTAGATAGCAGCTGTGGAGGTCCATAATTATAATTATAATTATAATTATAATTATGGAAAACCACAAAAACCAGTCAAAAACAATGAGACTTTTGATCAAGGTAAAATACAATGTATAGCACTGCTGCTAGGTCTGGGACTGATGTTCTGATAACAGATGTATCTCTAAAATTACTACAAAGCAGTCAAAAGCAATGATGAGGAAAAGCTTTCTTAAACTCTGCTGAAAGAAAAGTTCCTTCAAGTAGCGATTAGCCCAGGATATTTTGAGTTACTGCAGTAACACACATTGCCTCAAGCTGACCAAAGCAACTGCACCAAGACCATCAACTCCAACACAGCCCAGAGGGGAAAAAAAAAATTATATTGTATTTAAGATTGTGTTCAACTGTAAGACACCAAACAAAATGGCTCCCCTTTCCTTATCTCAATCTCTCTCCTCTTCCTCAAATTCCTTTGGAGATGTATTTGTGCTGCAACCTCTGGCACAGCTTAATAAAGCTCAAGAGATGAGGGGCAGACTTTTTAAATCTTTGGTATTGTTTTTAACACTGAAAGAACAAAACGGAACAGAACCCAAAAACAAGAGAACTCACATGACTTTGTATTTACCTATGTGTTGAACTTCCCAAACACAAGCTGAAAGTAGAAGAATACTTCCTAAATTCAGGATGCAAATACAGATCACTTCTATTAAACCTGGTCCCCTAAGTTTGGAAACTTCTACAAAAGACTTTTTTTTTTTTTTTTTTGCTACAACCGACAAGATAATTATCATAAGTCGATCTATCTCCCTTCCTCTCCCCTTTTCTTCTTTCAGCACTGGCATACAAACCATGCTATTTTAACTTCTTTCCTGTTCTCCCAGTTCTTCTGGAACATTTTATTTTCAACAGTCAACTCATTTGGAGAAGTGCCATTCTGAAGTTCAACCGTGTACAATGTTAACTGTGTCTCTGCCAGCAGCTGAGGACTTGCATCACACCACCTTCTCCAGCACCTCTTGGTTAAACAATTTGAGTTCCTCTCTCTGAGAAGTTAGAAGATGTTTAAGCAACCTTCACTCTCATCACAGTCCTTTTATTTTCCCCCTCCCCCCCACCAAAATTATTCTCACTCTCTGAAGAATAAGATGGAATTTCTCATTCTCTCCTCAATTAACACTCCGCAGACCTCCTGCACACCTCCCGTGTGCCCAGAGATTTCTTGATTGTTTAGTACCCTAGATGAAGCCACTGTTGGGAAAGCAAGCAGGCATTTGGACTGATGAAGTTCAACATCTCTGCTGAAGCCAGCAATTAGAAGTTCATACTTGAACACATCTTGGATCAAGTATGCAAGTTAAGCAAATCATACAGTTCTGGCACTGGTAGCAGACCATATTCATCCAGAACAAGTTCACAAAATATATAATCTTCTACTTCAAGGTAGAAAAGTATCTGTTAAGATTCAAAATAAGAGAAATACATTATGCTGAAGAAGCATTTCCATTATTTTTCTTCTATAATAGATTGGAAATGTAACAAAATATAAGGAAACAAAATACACAAAACAACACAGACATCTCGGCCTTTGTAGACCTTTCCTGATCTGTGGAAAACAGGACCTCCTTCCTCCATCAGCAGCTTCTTCCAATCACTATTTCACTGGGGACTTTTGCATTTGTCCCTAGTTTGCTTGGTGACACTTCAACATGGGACAATATTAGTTAATGAGTAGTACACAGCTATTCACCAGTTTCACATTTTCAAGTCCTTATTATGCAGTTTCTTACTTCAAAGCACTGCTGTTCTGCCTGTTTAAGGAAATTATCCGCAACACCACACAGAGAAAGTGTTACAGTTAACTGAGGTAATCTCAATTTATATTGTAACTCCACATTGTTTGGAATAATGGGAAAACCCAATAGGAAATGCTAATTCACACTGGGTTTCTGGGAGTTCCAGATTTCAAGAGACATCTTTTGAGCTCTTCTGAAGTATTCTTCCTCAAACTGTAAGTTGTACTATTATAAGACTTAAGTTCTTCCCATTTCCTTCTAAAGGCTAAAATTAAACTTGCCCATTCCTTGGGCCCCAGAGGAACATCTGCCAGATGTCCAGACATCTATGCTGAACAATAGTCATCTACTTGTCAACTCTCTTTTTAGTCATCCTTTTATCGGTCTTCATAAAAGTCAATTCCTCTTTTAAGTCAAAGTGCACAACGCTAACAAATTTATAAAGGTCACTGGATTGGAATGGTCATATTTTTTTCCATTTCCACTTGCAGTTGCCCTGCTTTCCCTTTCCAGCACCCCTTTATGTACTCATATTCTTCACAGTCTAAGCATACAAATTACTGTATTTTTAGTTTTCTTCTTGCAATAAAATAGTATTTTTAATTATGGAAGGAAATTGTAAACATGACATCTTAAGTTTCTCAACAACATAACCACATGTGAAGCTAGTGAAAATGTAAAATGAAATAATTCTTTAAATATTTTTAAAGCAGTGCTTCATAGGCTATGTCTAGTAGATGTGAGAAAAGTGATTAAGAAAAGCATTAAATACTGGAGAATAAGCTATCAATGCTTATTCTTTCTATTAGAGATGGGACCAATAAAAGATTCTGTGTGCTCCAAACCAAAAGCAATTGAAAGCCATTGTCTGAATGAAGAAATTTGTGCCTGATTTGGAGAAACATTCATGCCACCACCATGGCGTGAATTAAGATCATCTTTCTGGAGCTTCTTTAAAAACCAATGGGTTTTGGGGTTTTTGTTTGTTTAGGATTTTTTTGGTGGGTGGAATTGTTTTGTGTTGTTTTGGGATTTTTTTTTTTAATAAAAGTTCTTCAGCTAGAATTTTAAGAGCAAGGTGAACTTCAGTCTGTCTGGGAAGAACCACAGCAAGAAGCACCATTAACAAGAATGTCATTCTCTGAAGAGGTTTCAGTCTCGTAGTGAGGAAACCCAGGGAAAAAAAAAAAAAAACACAACCAAAAAAATCCCATTAAAACGACTGTGATGTTGTTTGGTTTTCTAGGGTGTTAAGAGGCCCTCCCAAAAAGATCTTGATCTTAAATCTCAGAGCTGTTCTTGGATTGCACATGCCACGTTCAAGGGCAGTGTATCTGCAGGGCACCCTGTAGTGCCAGCACTGGGCTGACCTCTCCAGAAGTAAGAGGAGATTCACAGCTCTGAACCACAAACACTGCATACAGTCCATATAGGGGATGGATATTTGGGATCTGACCCAAATAAGCAAAGGTCAGTGGGCAATTTTTCAGTTTGTCTTCAATGGCTGACTTAGACCTGTGCAGAGGTCTGAAAATGCCATTAAAAAATAACACCTCAGGGAAAAAAAAAAAACAAACCACAAAACACCACAACAACAGCAAAAAGAAACAAACAAACAAAACCCCAAAACCAAACCAGTGAGCCTCTCTTTTTGTCAAAATATAAGATTAAACATACCTGAAATGGTATGCTCCATGGCCTTCTTCTGAAAGATGGAGACAGCCAGAGAACCTCAGTAATTTGGGTGACACATCAGCAACCAGAACTTAAGAAATTCACAGTTGATAAAGCAATATCCTTTCGAAGTATATTAGATTACACATTAAAACATTTCTTCCACAGCAAAAATAAAACAAGGGCATTGATTTTTAACCTCTAAGACGAATCTCAAGTTCATCACCCATCACTGCAATCCTCAAATCTTTCTGTTTTTTTGCACATCTGGGAGGGTGTTCTGGTTCAGATTCACTGGTCCCCCATCCTGCCACTTAACATCTTCCTGTATTTGTTGTTAAACACCTTAGAATAATCAATGTATGGACATCACTCACACCCTTCCATGGAACTGTGCCTTCAAGCTCAGCAGCACTGAACTCTAATATCCCCCTCATGCATTTTAGGATGTATTTTTAACTTTTTGAGGAACTGCATCTACTGTGCAGCTGATGTGCAGATTTCAGTGGGTGGGAAAAGATCTGAGGACTGCTTTGGGTCTACTCAAAATTGCTTCAGATTAAAAGGTGGGTTAAAAACAAAGCACACTAACTCCTGCTCAACTGCTATCTCACTTTAAAGATCTCAGGTTTCCATAATGACATTAAAATCACAGTAAGAATGTTGCTGTAAGTTTTCAGGAAAAAACAGTATTTTATGACACCAAAAAGACAGCTGTGAAAACTGTTTTGCTTTTTCCGAGAGATTATGTATGTTATGATGCTCTGAAGAACCTACTAAAAGCTTGCCAGTATCACTTTAATGCAACCTAGTGAGTGGGGAGAAATATTCCATCTTAATTTAAAACACATCCAAAAGAAGGAATGCTCTTGGAAATGAGATGTTAAAAATCCCAAAAAATAGGCATCATCACCTAGGAAAAAAAGAAACATTTCATGATACCCTCTGGAAGAACCTGAGCAGCCTCAAGCTGCATGCACTTACCTCCAAATGCTTTCAGAAATCTAAAAATATATGCTTATATATGCTATTTACTTGGCCAACTGATCAACTTTCAAAATCCTGTGGTCTTTAACCAAAGAAAAATATCTAGAAAGGTGACCTCCGCATGAAAGCATCAGAGGAAAAAAGCCTGAGGATGTGTTTCTCTGTGTGAAGGAGAATCTGAGCAATTTCCTCCAATCCTCATTTCCTGATAGCATGAAGACAGCGAGAAGACCCATCACAATGTTGTGCATTGAAAAATCTGAAGGGAAAACCTTAGGGGATAAAATCATGATTAAGCTAGCTCCTACCCAGCAAAGCCTCAAAACATGGAGAGACATCCACAATGTTAGGAGCACTTCCCATCTCAGCTTTGTCTACTCTCTCTCTCCTCCATTTTCTGGTGGAGCTAGAGAACATGACATGGCTTACCTGACTCAGATCACAGCTCTCTGCCAAACTAGTCACTTCCTCTTAGACATGTAAGCAGCTTCAAGAGACAAACAGACCCCCACAGACGCACACACAAAAGCAGGACAGAAAGCACTCAAAACTTGGAGGTCTCTCCCCTTCCAAACACCAGAGAAACAAATGAAAGTTTTCCCTTTTTCTCCCCAAAAAAGAGGGAGGTGAAGGGAAGGGGGGGAGGAATCCTATCAGATCACAACTACATGAAGCTCCAGGAGGATCTATCTGTGAGGAGAATAGAAACCACAATGCTGAGGGGAGCCGGGGGGCACGGGGGGGAGGAAGGAGAAGGTTACTCCAGAAGACATAAAGAGCCTGTGGACTGTGTGTGTGCATGTGTGCGAGAGCGAGGAGAAGCTTTGTGTTGTGGAGCCTGGACTGGAACCAAAGCAGACAGCTTGCAAATGGAGGACAGGGAGATAAAGAAAGGGAAAGAGGGGGAGAGATAGGGAGAAACCTGCTCCGGGTGGGTTGAGAAAGGGGCAGGGGAGAAAGCGCCTTCTCCCTTGCCTGGTTTAAAGGTAGGGACATCGGGGAACTGAGCAAGTAGAAGTGGGCTCCTTCCCCTTCCTTTCTTCCCTTCTCGCTCTCCTTTCTCTCAAAGGAGAGCACAAGCGTGTGTAATGGCTCCTGCTCTCCAGCTGAACGCTGTCCTCCTCCAAGCCACCTCCTGCGGGCACCACCAGCCCCCCAGCCCCGACGCCAACGGGGACCCCCGCATCCCAACTCCAGGAGAGCCGCGGTGGGGGCACCACCGCCGGGGCGAGGGACCAGCCTCGCCAGCGGCGAGAAGGGCAGCGAGAAGGGGACGAGAAGAAAGAGGAGGAGGGGGAGAGCGGCTGGGAGAAAGAAAGAAAGACAGCAGAAAGATAAGAAAGAAAGAAAGAGAGCGAGAAAGAAAGAAAGAAAGAAAGGAAGAAAGAGGTCACCCGATTGCCTGGGTCGTGCCAGCACGGAGCTTTTCTCTCCTCCGTGTGTCTCCCGTCTCTGATCCAAGTCCACACGCACAGCACCATCCAGACCTCGCACACACACACATATCCTCTCAGGCACCCCCCACCCCGAAAGCTCGGCTGGTATCTCACTTATCTCCCCTATTTCCCCCCACCCCCCCCCCGTAATGCAACAACAAAAAATTAATTAACCGCCTTCCTCCTCCTCCCACCACCACCACCACCACCACCAGCACCTCCTCCTCTTCTCCTCCTCCATGCAAGAGACTTCTCTCTCAAACAAAACACCCCGCTCTCGCTCCCCTCTCTTCTCTTTTTTTTCTTTTCTTCCTTTCTTTCTTCCTCCTTCCTCCGTTGACCGAATGAATGGATTTCAGAGGAAGGTGGTGGAAAGAAAGACAGACATAAAAGAACAAACAAAATAATACACGCACAGACACACACACAACGAGACACACATAAACACACAAACGAGAGATGATCTCTCCAATGCCAAACCAGAGATGGGTTTTAATTGCAAGAACTTACAGGAGCGTCCCGGCACTGCTGCTCTTGCTGCTGCCTCCTCTCCTCTCCTCTTCCTCTCTGCCTAGCTCTTCTTGTTATTGTTGTGGAAGTTGTTTTGTGAGTCTCATGTGCTCCTTGCCAGGTCTCAGCAATGGAGGATCGCCATCTTTCCCTGCTTTTCCCCCCCTCTCTCCCTCTCCCTCTCCCTCTCTCTCTCTCTCCTTCACTGGTTTGCTGCAGCTGCAGATGACCTGAGATATCCGTCTCTCTCTCTCTCTCTCTCTCTCTCTCACCCTCTGTGTCTCTCTCTGAATAATGAGCAACCAGAGGGAGAGAGAGAAAGAAGACAATCTCCTCTCCTACCACACAAAACGCAAGAGCACCAGGGGGTGCAAGAATCCTTTCTAACAACAACAACAACGTGTAGAGGAAGAGGAGGAAAAAGAGAAAGAAAAGAGAAGAAAAGAGAGGAGGAAAAGGCAAGAAGAAAGAGGAGGGAGGTGGAAGAGGAGGGGGAAAAGCAAGCAAGCGAGAGAGATCCAGCAGGCAGACAGATGGAGGAGAAGATGGTAGTGATAGAGGAGGAGGTGTTGAAGATGAAGGAGATTAAGAGGAGGAAGGTGGTAACAAAAAGTTAAGGTTTGGGACACTGAATCACTCACAGGCCAAGGAGGAGGAGAAGAAGGGGGAAAGATCTGAAGATCTTCCCCTTCCAAGCTGTTGCCTTCACAAAGCTTCCTGTGCAGGAGCGCTCAGCTGCTCCTGCGATGCTGGGGGAGCCGCTCGGATGGAGCGCTCTGCTGGGTCATAGCTCTCTTCCAGCCATGACAAAAACCGGTTTCTGCATGCAGATCTGCCCCCGAGGTGATCCCTCAGACACATCCATCTAGAGGCTAATCTTCCCTGAGCAGGGTAAAGAACATAAATGGAGCTGGAGGTTGCAAAGTATAAAACCAGATCTACCACGTGGTTGGTTTTTAATCCCCCTTCCAGCCCACATTTGATGTGGAGAAAGGACACTCAAATTGTCCATTTCTGGCACGTATTTTGAAGTCTACTCCTGGAAATAAAGACAGTCATCTCCAGGTTTTTTATTTCTCACAAGCGTTTGGGAGAAAAGAGAGCTTGCACTACTATCACCAAAATCACTTCTACATTGGTGAAACGTGTTTTTTTTTGGCCGCAAAATAAAATAAATAATTCCACTTAAAATAACTTTTATGCCTCCCAACACCTAGTTGTCTGCCTCTTTGTGACTGATTATTTAAAACCGTGGAAACTAACGATCAAGGCTCACAAAGAAAGGTATCTGGGTGATGAAGGCAAGCAGACAAAGACAAAGCGGCTGTAGCCTGCATTTTTATTTATTCTCGTTTCTATTAAGCATTGTCCTGAGCTACTTATTTTGCTCGACACCCCCACCTCAGCGCAAACCCCCCCCGCTCCAGTCTTTCCACAGCACCAGGTCAGATTCTTTCTGGGGTTATGTCTAGCGAGGAAAGGGGGATGGGGGTGGAGGGGCGGGAGGAATTAGGGTTTACGTGCAGACTCAGTAAATCAATACGCGGGAGTGAGGCAAAATCAATTTGAGCACAAGGGCATGACTGGTGTTGGAACATCAGTGGGGTTTCTCGAGCTCTCCAGCTCTGCAGTTTTGCATGGCTGGAAGAGAGACTAGAACCACGGAGCTCCGGTTCGGCTGGAGGGGGAGATCCTCCCCTGCTCCCGAGGAAGTTACATGTGAGTGGTGGACCTGAGGTGATCTCCTGGAATTTTTTGAGTTCAGGTTTTACTGACTCTGGGAGAAGTCAGGCATGTTAGAACTTCATTGTCTCTCTCAGCTCAGCTGAAGACCAAACGCAGAAATACTAACCATAGCAATAAAATAAAATAAAATAAAATAAAATAAAATAAAATAAAATAAAATAAAATACAAAAATCTGTCGCCCAGGTAGTGGTCAAATATTAAACCCATGCGTCCTCCGATCTTCCCATCCGCAAGAATGCCATGAGTACAAAGCATACATGCAGGATCTCTCCCATTAAATCTTTTTCTTTGAGCCGTGCAAGTTAATGACTAAACAGGAGAAAGATCTTCTCCCTCCTCCTCCTCCTCCTCCTCCTCTCCCCTCTTTCCGCTCCCCCCCCCCTCCACCCCAAACAAGTGCTGTGAGAAATGGGAGGAAGGATAATATCTGGGCAGAAGGAGCACGGTTGGATTTAGAGAATTCTTCTTAAGGAAAAGGGGAAAAAACACCAAAACTGAGGATTCCTACTAAGACTATTGGTTTCATGCAGACAAACGGAGCGGACACCTCCTAAGAAGCTGATAAAAGAACATTAAGGAAAAGGGAGGGACTGTCTTTACGGCTGCCAGAATGTGCATGTGTTCTGCCTGCAATTTTCTATAAATCATCCTCATCGCAGGAACAGAGCGCCTGGGCTTTGCAGTCTTTGACGTACCATCAACGCCGAGACAGATAATTCACCTCTTTGTCTCTCAGCATTTTAAATTTAAAAACCAAGCAAACAAACAAAAACAAAGGGTGGGAAAAAAACAAAAACAAAAACAAATTAAAAGAGAGAGAAAGAAAGAGTAACCCACAACCACAAAACACGTTGCTTCTGACCAGCAAGAAAGAAACTGGATCTTCATGGAGATAGTCTGGAAGTGTTTTCCCGCCCTATCCCCCCGGTCTTTGGGCGGGGGGGAGGGGGAGGCCCTCCCTCGCCGATCCCGGAGGAGCCCCCCGAGCCCCGGGGGGACAGCGGGCTCCGGCGGCAGGAGGTCGGGGCGGCCGGAGGAACCGCGGTGCCCTGGGGCAGCGCTGGGGGCCACGGGGCGGGGGGCTTCTCCCCAGGGCTCAGGTGGTCCATAACTTCCTCCCGCAGGCTTGCTGTCATCCCCAGCGTCCCCCGAGCGCCGCCGGGGACAGCCCGCAGCGAGGTGGACACGCTGGGCTCTGAAGAAGCGAGCACCGGGGCAAAGAGGAAGGAAGAGATTCCCCGGAGACACCCCCCAGCCCTCGGACCGCTGGTTTCTCTCAGGAACGGGCATTTGTGGCTACCGAGAGAAGGGGGGCGAGCCGGGGGGTGCAGGACCCTCCGCGGGTGGTGGGCATGCGGGGGCACCCTCCTGGCTCGCCCCGGTGCCGCGCCCGGCAATGAAGAGGTTAATCTTGCTGACAGCCCCCGGGTCTTAATTAACCCGGCGGGTTAAGTGTCCCATTAAGGGCGATGAAGACAGTTTGCTCCTCTCTGGGTTCTGGCATTTGGGTCGCCCGGGGACGTCGGGCAGTGGCCAGGATGGCCCAGGGCATCCCCGGTCCCCACCCGGGGGTGGGAAGCTAGAGGGCAATCTCAGCTTCTTTCTGTCTTACCAACAAAGGTGGTGTCCCACCGCCGTGTTGGTTTGAAACCACAGTGAAGGCGTGATCTTGGTTTTAAATAAAAGAAATTAAGCCTTTGCTCATTTATCTGAGGTAGATGGTCCATGTTCCACCATGTAGCCAGGGGAATGAAAAACCAGGGGTGAGGAAAAAAAAAAAAAAAAAAAACAAAAAACAAACCAAACGCACATAAAAACCCTAAGCCAACCAAACAACTGTTGGTTTTTCAACACAGAACTAAACACAAACATCTTTCCAGCCTCTCAGATTGACCACATCTTTCCTTACCCAGAGAATCTGTCCAGCCTGAGAGCTTGATCCCAAGAATTTCATCCCTCAGTCTGGGGTTGGCTGTGGTGCAATGAGTCAGGTTTGCATGGCCATGGCTGACACTGTGTCCTGCAGCCCATGAAGGCTGATCAATGAGCCCCAGGGTAACAAGACCACAGGCAGAGGGGTGAGAAGACTGTGTGGAAAGATCTATTCTGAATTTTCTTTCTTCCTCACCCACTCCCCTCAGCCAAAACTGTTTCTCCATGGGGTCTAATTAGCTTCTCAGGATGGTAAACTGGTACATTTAGCATGGACAGTGAACACAGCTGTAGTGAGCAGGAGACATCAGGAAAGCAAATGTGGAAAATAAGACACTGAAAGCAAAATCTTTATACATAGTCAGCAGTGAAGCACTGTTGTTAATGTCCACTCACAGAACTAGAAGTGGCTTCTCTTTTTTCCTTCCCAGATTTGGAAGGATTTATTCCTTTTCCTACAACAAGTTTGTATGAACTTGTATTTATTATCCTCCTCTTCACAGCTGTTTTATCCTACCAGAGCTAGGTAGGCAAGAGGCAAGTAAGTATTGTACCAGCTCCTTGAGCAACTAAATATCAGTCTGTCTGTAGAATATTATGTTCTCCAGCTATTGAGAGAATTTCACTTTCCTGTCTAAAAAGATTAGTAATGTGCTGATCTGACTTTCACCCTGGTAACTCTCATATTTTTTTAACCTCTGAGAGTTCCCTTCTTGGGAGAGGACTTTGAGGAGAAGCTAGTTGTCTGGAAGTGCTGAAGTCTTGCTCTGATCTATGAAAGACAAGGGACATCATCTCATCAAGAAAATTTTCTTTAAGCAAGTACTCTTGTAGATGGCAGTGTATTCAAAAAGGTTTACATGTTAATAGTGCAAATCTAGGCTCTTAAGAACTCTTCAGAAAATTCTCCTATTAAAACATGAAACTTTTAGCCTGCTAACAAAATTTGAAATGCTTTTCTTTTAACCTGGCAGAGCTCAGACTGCGATCTCCAAGAACAAGCTCTTCACAGTGAGATCACTTTGTCTGCAAGCACACCCTAGAATGTAGTACACATGTTGAAAACCCATAGAAAGATGTATTTTTATGTTGCTGAGAATGCTTAAGAGAAGTGCACTGGTGAGGACCATGCTGGGTATTGGAAGTCACTTCCTTCTCTGATAGACTCATAAGTGGAAATCATTAGAAATAGAGGTTTTACTCCCTTGAGGAAGCTGAATCTTCAGCAGTCAAAATGCTTGAGTAAACTCACAGTTGGGTTTTTATAACCCCAGTGTTCCTCAGAAACTCTTCACTAGGACCAAATCACTTTGCAAAGAGAACTAGTCCTTCTCCAAAACTTTATAATTGAGGCGTGAGGCAAGAAGAATAATGAATGTGTGGTGTTGGCAGGCTGTGGTAGACCGCAAGGTGGGTTTGGTGGGTACCACAGGTCACACTTCCCCAGCCTCAGAACTTGTCTAAAAGTGCAGGCAGCAGAAAAACTTGTATTTAGAGACCAGTGAAACTTGCAGGAGAGTTAATGAAAAATAATTCCTTCAGAGTTAAAATTAACTTGGTTGGAACCAGACTAAACACATCCGTTAGTCACTAAAACATGAACCACAAATGGCCTTAGATCTTCATTAAGTAATTTGTTGGCATGTATCCACTCTTCAGTGATAAGTTTGATTTAGTAAAATAATAGAATGTAGTCCAGTCAAAAGGATGTTTTATCCACCACTAGAATACAAGCAACAAATTGACTTTGCAAAAAATCTGCAATTACCATAACAAAGATTTCTAAACAACTAAAGGCATGTCCTGACTTCACTAACTGCTAAAAAGCGGTGACCATAAAGCTTAATAAAATTCACTTTTTTTCACTTTTGAAATCTTTAGAACCAAAATATTCTTTGCTGTAGGTGGAAATTAAGTTTTATGAAATTCAGTCCTTCAAAAGACACAGCTGGATTTCATTTACCTTCATCATGGCTTTAGATGGAGTCAATGAGATTGAAACGGCAGTCATTTTACATCATCTGACCTTTGGATGATGACAACAGTTTGCTGGTTGGGATATGGTATCCCAATATTGCATTATGCTTGCTGCTAAGAAGACTTCAGGAGAGAAACATTTTGATTTTGTCTTCAGAAGAGAGAGGTACTGAGTGATTTGTGAAATGATTTTGAATTTATGGGTTAGATACAAATAGTTTCTGGCTATATTTACTGGTAATTTTTCAGAGTGTGCCCCCCTCCTCGTGTATTTTACTAGATGTATGCAATTCAATACAAATCTATTTTTGCTTGTATACCCTTGAGAAAAGCTTTTTTTTTTTTTTTCCCCCAAGACCTAAATACAACCTTTGCAGCTCTTGATACATCTCTCTAACACCTTAGTATTTTTGAAACTTAAGCTCTCAAATATTAGCCAATAATTTTTATTCTGTGTGTCTTAACCAACTTGTATAATATACAACCTCCAGAAGGCTTGAGCTCCCCTTCCTAACAGGTTTTTCTGATACCTAATTTTTCTAGACACACCATAAAATTCATCAAGGCCATCTCTGGCTTTGTAGGTAAGTACCTGCTACCACAGAATAATCTGTCTGGTATATGCAGTTTGATGACATTTTTATTGATACATTACAAAGTTAGCCCAAGTTTCGTCTTTTGAAGCAACTCCAGCAGGTATTTTCCTTGCCTGTGGAAGGATTTCAGGTGTAGTTGATTTCCCATCTTGCTTGCCTTTGAAGATATAAAAAGGAAACAATGTATTTTATCTTCTACTTTTTGAAAGAGTTCAGTTTATAGTTTATTTCTTAATGAAGTTGTTTCTTCATCAGCTTTTGCTGAAGTCCCACTGGTGCCTGTGGGTCAATTCCAGTTCATTTTCTCTGGGAGCAGAGGGATACACGCTGCAGAAAGTAGAACACTGCTGAAGTGCCTGCCAAAGCTCTATTCTTTTAATAATGTCATTTGTTTTGGGCACACCTTTCCTCTCTCTGAGCTTGTCACTTCTACTGCTACTCCAGAGAGGTCTTGACAAAATCCCTCTGAAGATTTTGCTCAGGATTTTAAAACTATGACCAGCACAAAATCAAGGTCTTCCTCATCCATTTGCTGGCCATTCATCTCTATTAAAACATTGAATTTTCTCTAATCCCATGTATTTATGGCACTTTTAAATTTTTTCCCCTATTCTACATCTCCAAATGATCAGCCAAATCCTCAGCTGATGCAATTTTGCTGGCTTCATTGACTCCAATGGATAAACTGCTAATTTAAACCTTCTGCTTAGCTCACTCTTGCATCTAATTGGCTTAATAATCTTTACCTATTCCTTTCAGTAATTTAGATATTTCTCTTTTTTCTTGTAGGTGTTATGTATTAAAATTATATGTTTCTCTCCATTGGTGTTTTATCTATGATACAATGATAGCTCATAAAGTCTTAGTCTGTTTTAAGCATTACATTTCTTTTCTGCTCCCCTTTCTGATCTCTCCAGAGTTATTGTCTCCTAATGCCCACCCTGACCTCCTTTATTTTAAACCACACTTTTGCTGAGTTTCTCTCTGCATAATTTATTTTAATATGCTGTATTTCAAAGGAGCCCTTCTGCAACATCTCACCGGTACTCATGTTGTCACAATTATGTAGAAGGCATTTTTTCCAGTTTTTATCTTCACAGCTGTTGTGTTCTCTACAATAATTGAAGATGCACCATTTGTGATACGAGTTCATATTTCCAGTGATTACACTGCCGACTGATCTAGTCAGGGATAGCCAATCCTGTTGTCATGAAATGTAACCTCATATTTAAGAAGACTGGTGCTACATTGCATATAAAAAAAACCAAACCAAAACAAAACAAAACAACAACAACAAAAAAAAAAACCCAACCTAAAAAACCCCAAAAATTTAAATATAATTCATAACTTATGGACATCCTTACCTGTTTTGTGACTGCACATATTAATGGTTTTTATACTAACATGTGGAAACAGCTGGGTACATTTTGTTTCCTTTTTTCCAGCACAAAAAATATCAGGATTTTCCAGCTCCTTTATGGAAACACAGGATTTGAGGTGACTGGGTGGATCCCATTAAAAGGGAGAAGGTAGGACAAAAGAAAGATGCAGAAAAGAACACAAAAGAAAGTCCATAAATAGTACCAGCACACTTGGAAAAAAATCCTCACCTATAATTGCAAAAATATTTCAGCATCCCATTCTGTCTTCAGAAAGGTAACAATTATTTATACATATCAGTCTCTATGTAAATGCCACCTGTCCAATCAATATATTAATATTTGAATTAATTTCAAAAGAAGATGGCAGGAAAAAAAAGCCATCATTTCCTCAGTAATGAACTAATTTATCTGAAAATCTGACAACTGCAAGTGGGTGGTACTCCTTTCGGTGTAGTCTTTCAAAAGATATAGCTGCAATCAAGCTGGTACTTATTATTCTAATAGTAAAACATGCCGAGCATCAAAACTTGACATGGAATGTAATGAGAAGTGATATAATTGAGCACAGATTTAGCAGATATGTTAGTTATATTATTGTGAGAGTGATTTCTGGGGCTTGAAAAGTTTATGCACACACAGGGAAGGGAGGGAAAAAAAAAAGAAAAAGAAAAAGAGAAAAATTTTACTTGATTGCAGTAATAACCAGACAAGGGGATTCAGGAGAAGGCTGAAATGTAGCTGGAATTGTGTGTTGATACTTAGTGGTGGTAGGTTGGACAGATTGAAAGGGACATAGTGGGTATTAGGAAGTGCACATGCAAAGGTAACCAAGGCAAAGTTTTTTCAGAACAGCCACAAAGAAATTAGTAGCTTCATGGAAAACACTGAAGGTTCATGTTTTGGATGGAAAAGGTGAAGGCAATAACGTGTTTGCAGCTCTTCAGAAGGAAAACCAGGTAAATTACATATGCAGGTTATATAGTCAGGTTTATTCTGCAGCCAGTTAGCTCCAGTTCAATCGAGTGTGCACTGAAAATTGCTCTCTGTCTCTAGACTAGATTGTCATACTTGTTGCTGCTTGCCTGTTCTGTTCTCAGTGGGTTTTTTTGCTGCAGGTGCTGTTGCCTGTGGAAGCTTCTCCCTGGTGCCCGGTCATTCTCCAAGGTCCAAGTGTGCATGTTGTATAACATGTTTCTAGTCATTGTGGCTGCAAATTAAATTCTGATAAATGTGCCTCAAACACAGCTGATGCAGGTACTTCTGAGTCTGCAGAGAGCCTGGAGCAATAGTTCCAAGAGGTTTGGACCTTCTCATTCATCTCAGTATGTTCTTAAATTGTCATTCTTTACATTCTTCTAACTTAAACATAGCTTTAGAGCTGGGCTCACATGTTTAACTGTTTCCCTTTTGATCATTTCATAGAAGCACTCTGAAGTTTTTATTCCCTAATTTCAAAGTGTTTCTTGTGCCTTCCAGGTGAGAAAGTCCAGAGCTACAGTGATATCTGTTTTCCCTCTTGACAACTTTCAAGCTGCAAATGGGAATTTCCAGTGCAAGAACCCATGGCATACTAGAAAAAACTTAGGGACTCCAACAAATTAATTGGTTTGCCTACCTACTTAATTGTCCCTGGGATTAATGTATTGAATGATTAATTGCCTTCATAGCCAGTTACTCACGGGTTTCAATGTCTTCAGTGTAAAATCAGGCTGCCATGTAATTTCAAAGCAACAAGAACCCTTTGGCACACCAACTCAGGTGTGGTTTGCTGGTGAGGAGCTCAAAATGTCTATCCACTCTTGATCTTGCACTCCTGGGGTTGGAGAGCTGGTGTTAACCAGTTTTCTTCCACCAAGCCCTACCTGATTGTGCTGACCAAAGGTCAGTTCACAGCAGTTTGGTTTAAACATCCATCCTCCTCTACTGCTAAGTTAAACAATTGCTCTTTGTTCCTTGGGATTGAAGGACAGCAGAGGAGGTGTGAACCGCAGGAGGTGGACACTTGGCATTCCTGGGCAGTGTGCAGCTCCTGCCTCAGTGTTCAGCACCAGAAGGAGCCCAGTTTCCCAGCTGACCTCTTCATCTGCCATGAGCTGTTTTACCTTGGTCGTCCCCAGCAAGCAGGACTGAAAGCCATCCTCAGATTAAGCTCTGTGACAGCCACAGTGTTTAGCCTGATGGGTAAGCCCAGCCAGCTTTGTGCTTTCCCTCTCTCATAAGGATTTCTTTGCCTTACTGAAGTCTCATCTGCATCAGGAAACGGACCAGCCAAGCTCTTGCAGTATCATTATTTCAGTATAACCAGCCATTTCCTGTGTAGACAAGTCCTTAAGACTAATCTTCTTGCCTGACACACAACCCCAGTTGCAGAAGCCTTGGAACATGTTTTGGAGTCTCATTTCACTCCTAGATTATGAAGCCTGCCAAACCTTTTCATTTTGTTTGAGGCTTCCTGCCATTTCAGCATTGGATCCCATCTGATTCCAGATCTTTTCCCCACCAGCCAAGGAGTTTCAGCCAAGCCACATACATCCTGCCACCAGGATGCTCCTACTGTGCCAAGCTCAAAATCCTCTTCAGTTCTTCTGTCCATGTATATCTAACCTTGTTCAAACATTAACAACTTGAGGAGTGGACATTTTGAGGCCAGGTTTGGAGGTCTGTTTTTCCTCACTGTTAATTTTCACAACTGGATACAGAGGCACCTGCTCCTAGAGAGTTCTGTGATCTAAAGGCACCAATACTCTCCACTGTCTCTAATGTTGTCTTACAAAATCAAGAAATTCCGTTTTTCCTATTCAATCCTTTTCATAGTTTAACCATCAAAAACTGATTTTCTCATCAACTTACCTCTGAAAATAGCAGGCAAAGATTACATTTTTATTCTGCAGTGCTTGTTTCATGGTTTTCTACATCCCTTTATCCTTGCTTTAAGTTATTTTACATATTATTAAATTACATGAAAAAAACCCAAAACACCAAAACACCTAAGAGATTTGCAGAGATGCAGATAGATGTATCTTATGAAGACGCCTAAATGCACGTACACACCACAGGGTGAATAGGTTTTTTTTGCATTTTGTAGTTTTCAGTTTTAATAAGTCTCACACACTATTCTTAATTTTTTTTTAATCAATTAGATTCCAAGCCGGACCAGCAAGAGCAAGTTTATGTGCAGTTTTTAGCATTGTGGGAATGCACTATAAAAATATTGCAACGGACAAAAAATTTTCACTATATAGCAGTAATTCTTCTTCTTGCTGTGTAAAATTCAACAGCACAAAAGAATCCCACTGCTTGAATGCTCTCAGGTAGGAAGTGAACTAACTCCTGCTCATCCCTTTACTGGGTAAAAAAAAAAAAAAAAAAAAAAAAATCAGTCACCACATAAGATCACAGCCTGACTGTTTTCCTCTCAATTTCAATCTCACTTCTGCCAAGTTTTGTCAGGGCCTTCTGCTTACCTAAAATCCTCTAAAATCTAAAATCTCCAGCAGCTGTCCTCTCTCATTTGTCCCATCCCTTGGGGACCAGGCTGAGGAGCATCATTCCCGTGTCCTTCACAAGGATCTGCTCTCCAGCAGGGCTGGCTGTCCCCACGGCCCCAGACAGACACATTTATCTCCACTGGGATGTCTCCCTACATCCAGTCATGCCTTTCATCCTGCTCTACCAGCCCTTCTCAGCTCATTTCTCTCCATTGGGCACTCGACGGCTGGGAATCAGAGCTGGGAAGGGTTTTGGAGACCAAAGATGTGACCTGGAACAAAGTGTTAGAACCAAATGCTGTACAGATGAGGAATGTGTGTCTAGAGGGCCATCTAACTTTTTCCTGTCTCAAAAAAAGTGTTTGTGAAAGGTAAAAAAAGCACTCAGATTTTTAAATGTGAATACTGTTGATCATGTTCTTTGGTTTATTAAGAAATGCTCTTGCAAGTGAGGACAAAAATCAAATTAATCCCATTCCCTGCCACTAGTGACTCTTTTCCTTGAGGTCTTGAGAGCATAAATCATCCCCTGTTCTCTCCTTTTCTCTGGAACATAAGAGAACAAGATGCAATAGCTTTCAATTGATCTTCCTGAGAAACATGGGTGTATTGGGTCACTTCAGCCATGCAATGGAACGCAATTAAAGCTATTCTAAAGTATTAAAAAACACACCACAGAAGGCCACTAATTAATCCAGGCTCTTCTTATTTCAGGTTTCTTTTCATTAATCAGTGTTTTATTTTTAATGGCCACTAAGTAAACTTGTCAGAAAAACAAACTTTTAAATTCAAGAAAGGTTAGATATTTTGAATTTTCTTTTTGTTCTATTCAGAAGAGGAAGTAAAAAACTCTCAAGATTATTTCACTGTACTTTAATTTAATGACTCATTTTCTGATTAAAAATTACCAAAGACATAACAGTAGCATTTTGGTAAAACTGTGTAATTCCAGTTATACAGTTATAACTTTCTGTATAACTGTATACAGAAAATTGGTATCTCAAAAGTAATTTTAATAATTCTTTTGTGCTTTTATGCATTTTTCTAGAAGTAAGTGCTTAATGAATTCCAATTGATCCAATTTTTAAATAATTAATTAGCAATATATAAATGGTATCCCAATAACTTATTGATAGCTGGAGAGGTTTAAAAAATAGTATTCTCTAACAGAGGCTTGAATGAAAGAATGGTTGTAATGAAATATATTAATATTTTATAATTTTTTGGTGAATACAGTAGAAGTAATTTGAAGACTTAAAACAGGAATTTAGTATTTTCATGACACTTTTATCACCACACTTTAGAAGTGATTAGTATCCTAGATTAAACAGATCCATTCCATAGTATAGGAATTTGGGAAAATCATAACCACAGTCACTGAGATTTGCAGAAAAATTTAAGTGGAAGTTGTAATCCATTGACAAATTTTGTAGAATTTGTGTTTGCCTTCCAGTCATGTAAACAGCATTCAACATAAAAGTGAAGCAGGCATCTTTAAAAATGTTGGGTAGGAGGGGCAAACACTAAAGACTAATACTGAACTAGAGTTTCTCAGGCAAGTGTTACCAAAACAGCACCAGTATATTACCAGTGCATTCAACATATTGAGAAGAGTGGAGCAGGAGGGTGAACAAACCAGAGTTTGAAAGACGATGGTAGATCTGTAATAAAGGTGGAGCAACACAAAGGTTTTCAATGCCAGCGTTGCCTGGAGAAAATATGCAGTTTACATGAGAAAAAAAGTGCCTGTACTCAGTTAAGGCACAGGTGAGTTTGGCTGAGAGAAGAAGGAAAGGAAAAACCACAAATTATTCTAACTCTGGCATCCACAAGCACCTCCTGTGGCAAACAGGGGCACAAACCACACTGCTGATGGATGCAGCTGCACTGATTTCTGCATAAATGCCTCACTCCCATCTCCTGTCCTTCAGCAGTTGGTGGGGCTGGGCACAGGAGGCGTGCTGGAAATTGAATTGCCAAATATAGGAAACAATTTGTGGGAAAATGAAGGCCAGTCGGGTTTGATCAGTCTGGAAGCCACGTTTCATAAATGGCCAAGTGTCCTGAGCTGCAGCCTCGTCCTGTTTCCACTCAGAGTTTTTCAGCCCTGTCACTTTCCCACCCCCATTTCATTGCAGAGGTGAAGTCGGTGTAATAACAGCAAATATTGCTTGAGGAGGACATTTCTGCTCACTGTGTGTGTATTCCTCCTTGCTGAAGGCAAAATGAGGTTTTCCTTGAAGATCAAAGGCTTCCTGTAGTGTGATCGGTATCTAAAAAAGACTTCATATGCATGATGAGCTTGCACCTTTCTGATTCATTCCTGCAGCTGGGGAACTACCATATAAACACTACCATATAAACAATGTGTGCCAGCACTCATTAATGCATTCCACTCAGATTAATGAAAACCTTCCCACCAACCACAACAGGGCTTGACTCAAGCCTTGAGGGCATCTAATCTTGAGGGCATCTAATCTTCCTTGCCTGAGTGGTGCTTTCCTCTGGATGTAGTCCCACCATCCTCATCCTTGCCAGCAGCCTCTGCCACCTCTTCCTCAGCTCAGGCACTGGCTTTTTTCTCTCAGGCAAGCACAGGAGCAGAGTGGTGAAGGAGGAGCACCCATGCATCCTTGGTTTTCAGTGTGGCCTTAACTTTACAGGCAGGGGAAGGATGCTTCCCCTTGCTCCTCCTCCAAAACCCTGCTTCTAGTCTTACCTAGCAAGGCCATGCTGTAGCACAAAAAGCAGTCTGTTGCGCTCATTTGCTAGGCTTTTTTTTTTTTTTTTTTCCCTCTCAGATGGTCCTTTTCAAAAGATTAGCCCCTTCCTGCCACGCATCTAAACAAATAGGGAAAAAAAAGACGTGTGGAGAAATAGAGAAAAAAAAGGCATGTTTCCTTCTAGGTGTACTTGCACTTTATGGAAGAATTAGTCAATCCTTCAGTTCAGAAAGGATTTTAAGCAGGGGAGCAATACCCCATGGGGCCTCAATCAGCTTTCCCTTTGTTTTCCAAGGTAACAAGTGCCCTTCATGGCTGCAGAGCACAGTGGATCCCCACCCTGCACATGCACTGAACAGGACGGAACATCTCGTCAGGGCTTGGGGCCACCCTAAGAAATGGCCTTATAAGGACAAATCAAACTGCACCACTGTTTAAAAAAGAAAACTGGGCTTCTTTGAAATTGCCCTGGCTCATGCAAACGCACAAGCAGATGTGGATGTGAAGGCTGCGTGCATGGGAGCACAGAGAACTGAGTAAGCAGGATACCTGCGAGCCCAAACAACCTGTTGGAAAAGGGTAAGAGAGCGACAGGAACACCACAGACCTCAGCTGGCTTCCTCAGCCCCACTGGAAATGCTCAGAGGCCCAAGTGATGCACATAATGCCAACCCCAAGCAGAAAAGAACAGAAAGCTTCTTCAACCAGTCAAAGTGAGTTGATTTTGGCTGAACTACTGTAGAACATTTGATAAAGTCAGTTTTGGCAAGCTTCAGTCTCCTCAATCCAAGCTCAATATAGTGAGGATTGTTCTACAGAAATGAAGGGATTGCCTGTTCTATTTTGGCCAAATAGTTTGCAGGGTTGAGCATTAGTAGCACGGTGACTGTCATCCTCATGGTGTTAACTCTCCCAGAGGCACTCAGATTCCTCTGTGTTTAGAGCTTCCCCTGCACAGGCAGCAGCCTGATGGATTTTACTTCTGTTGTTTAGATGTGTGCTCCATTTCATTCCCAATTAAACCTGTTTTGGAGGAGGGTTTGTGGAGGTGGTGGCATCCAGACCTGGCCAGAGCTGAAAATCTGAGTTGAAGGAAAAGTGAATGACTTGACACGGTGCTGCTGTCTGACACCACTTTCAAAAACTGCAGTTTCAAAGCTCTGTTCTGGGGTGCAGCATGTCAGGTGTTTTCTGATGGAGTTACTGGTCCTGTGAGCCAACGGCTGTTCAAAGTATGAGATTGGATTAGAAGCCCCTTCTGGACATGCATGACACTAAGCACAGGGGCAATTACACAACCAAATACTCTCAGCATGCAGTAATATATTCAGTTTTGTAGAGGCTTACCTTTTTTTTTTTTTTTTTTTTTTTTTTTTTTTTTTTTTTTTTTTTTCTTTTTTCTTTTTTGTTCTTTTTCAGAATGTGGAGGGGTATACCAGGAAAAGATCTCTCTGTGGCTGTTCTGACCTTGTATTCCTTCCTCAAGCATCTGCTGTTGGTCATTGTCAGAGATGGGATCAATCTGACCTAACATGACAAACTCTGTATACATCAGGTAATTGTACATTTTCTTTTTCTTCTGCTTGACAATGCTAGTGAATAGTCGAGTAGGACTGAGCCTTGATTTTGCCTGATGCTGTTAAATAAATAACATTAGATTAGTGAAGGAGAAGGTGAATGGATTAAATTCAAGAGTCCTGGCACTACAACATCTCTACAGCATCCCTTTCTGAATTAGGAGCACAACAGACATGCAAAAAATGATGTATATGTTAAGGTAAATCAGAGTAGACCTCCATTTTCCACAGAAGTTACACAGGCTCTCCGATACCTTGCTTTTTATTTAATCAGGAGTGCTAATTTTATTTTATTTTATTTTATTTTATTTTATTTTATTTTATTTTATTTTATTTTATTTTATTTTATTTTATTTTATTTTATTTTATTTTATTTTATTTTATTTTAATCTTACCAGTCAGCTAACAAGCCCTTCAGAGGAGGAATCTGATAGAAACACAAACCACCTGAGCTGGTTGTGGGCACACTGGCAGTGCTGTGGGGAGCACAGATCTCCATTTTTGTCCCCAAAATCCTTGCCCAGGAAGTAACAGAGTGGTGACAGTGGTTTCAGTGGAGATTGGAAACCTTCATCTGCAGAATTCCAGATGTGTGCTGGCACTCATGCCAGAGATATACAATAATTTGTAATTCCAGATAATTCCATTATCTGGAGTAAAGGGTGTATTTGCATGCCTTCCCTATAGATTAGGTGTGGAACTCTGGATGTAGAGGACTGAAGGCTTGACTGCTATGCTTTTCAGACAAAAGTCATGTAATGGACATTTTTTAGGTCCTTCTTCAGTTTTTGATGAATTTATGGTGTCAGATATTAACTACTAGACTGTCATTTTCATTTGTGACTTTTTAATAAAAAATGGAAATTCTACAATATTAAGTTGTACACATGAAGTGACCACTGAAGTCTAAATTTGTCAGTCTTTTTTTGCTATATTACAAATTTTCTCTGTTTTTCATTAAAAGTTACCCTTTTCTGAAAGAAAAGTGGAATATATTGTCTGTGATTGTTTTTTCATTAATTAAAATGAAAAATATATGAATAGTTATACTACCAGCACACTTAACACTTATAAGGTAAATATTTAGGAAAAAAAAGAAGTTTCAGCTTTTCATTCATGAATACCAGAGAGCTAAACAAGACTGTCCACATGCTTTATTTAATCTCATATTACCCGATTTGACAGTGGGGCATGAAAATGTGAAGCATATATTTTACATATCTTGTATTAACAGAGGCATCTCATGTATCTTGGAGAAGTTCTGTATGTCTTTAAAAGAACAAATCCTGTGGAGAGGTAGCTGGGTGAGAAGTGTAGTAGAAAAACCAAAAAACTGAAGTGCCAAGGCTGTAAATGGAGAAATGTTTGGATGGAGTGGTAAAACTGCATGAGAACAGAAGCATGAACCAGAGAAAAAGGATTTAAATCTCCCTTATGCCCTCAAGATAACTCTCTTAATGAAGAAAAAGTCCTCCATGAGTCACAGAAATAATGAATTTTGGTTTTCAGCATCTCTTTCTTATGTGCTTTTTCCCATCTCTAATAAAGGGTGAGGTTATTAGCCACTCTCAGGGAAAGAAAAAGGAAACATCATACACTCATTTTTACAAGTGGTTTCTCACTGGAAAAAAAGGGCTGAAGCTGCTGCCCAAGGAGAACAGAGCCAAAGCTGAGAGCACCCAGGAACCAAATAAAACATCCCAGGTAAAATTCTGCCCTGCTGGTGTGGATGGCAGAGCTTTCCTTGACTTCACAGTGCTGGGCTTTTGCCCCCTATTTTTAATTGTCTGCTCAAGGTAAACTGCTCTTTTTCTCCTCTGTCAGGGTAAGATGTGAAATTTTTACTAACCCTTTGATTCTCCATTAGCCACAATTTCCTGGCTTGCTGGGGATGATAAAATAAACCTGAATTTAAGAAGTTCAGCTATGAGGCTGGGCAAGGACACCAGCTGTATCTGAAGACTGCAGTGCTGGAGGAGAGGCTTAGCACATCGACTTTTCTGTTAAAAAAAAAAAAAGAAAAAAAAAATAGTACTTCTGATGATGCAGTGATAAAGCTAACATCGTTATGAAGGCAAGTGACTGCAGACTTTCCAAGCTTAAGGATTAAGGTTTTAGGTTAAGCAGTCCTTCTGGACAGAAAGGGGGAAGGATTAAAAATCAGAAGGAAGATCAGCTGTCTGTTCATAATATGGGCGATAGGTAAATTGGAAAAAGCGCCGTTGAAATATTTTGCCTTTGGAACTTGGGGGTGAAATGGACATGCAAGGCCACACAGCAAAGGGTGAGTCCTCACAGGTTAAATCCCAGCTGTTGGATAAGGAGTTTCCACATGGCATGGGGCTAATCTGTTCACAGCACTGATGCAGATGATACCATGGCCTGTTTGTTTTTTCTTTTAGTTTGGTTGGTTGTGTTGTTTTTTTGTTTGTTTTGTTTGTTTGTTTGTTTGTTTTGTTTGTTTGTTTGGGTTTTTGTTTTGTTTTTTTTGTTTTGGTTTTTTTTTTGTTTTTTTTTTCCCTTTGGGATAGAAGACTAGCATAATCCACAGATATGAATCTGCAAAACAAAAATTAAAGATCTCCTTCTGCTTCTCAATCCATCAGGCATATTCAGAGTTCCTCTCTGAGCTTCCAGCAAGGAAGAAATGTTCCTTCAGAAGAGAAAGTGAAGTAAATCTGCCTGATTATTTATGCCACCACATTTTTCAATGGTCAGAAGAGGACTAGTCAGGAATCTCTGTGGTGTGGGTGATTAACCATTCTTCTTTATTCTGCTGCACACATAAAGACAACACTCACCTGTTTTCTCTTAAACTTGGTTTGCAGAAACTTGAAATTTTTACAGAAACTGATTTTATTTCCTTCATAGAACTTTAAAAGCATCCAAGGTATGTTTATGTTTCACATGCCTCCTTGGTGTACGGAAGGTGTTACAGAATGGGCTGGGGAGAAGCTGGGGGGTGTGGGACATCTTTCCTATCAATATCAAATATTTGCAGGGCTAGAAAAATCAATGTCATTTGCACAGTGTTATGGAGAAAAAAAAAAGAGCAAAAACCTAAAATCAGGACCATTTAAATTTGTGTTACAAGACACAGTGAGTAAACTATGACTTTTGGGGAAAAATAGAATGCTACAAAAGGCTGAATTATAATCAGCTCAGCAGAGGTCATAGCAGGTTGATCCAGCAGCCATCCTCATTGAGGTCCCAGTTCCACACAGCATTTAAATGCATGCTTAATTTTAATCACAGACATAAGTCCTGCATGACCTTAATGTTAAGCATGTGCTCGAGTGAATTGCTGAAGTGCAGGTGGAGATGTGGTGTGGTGAGGGCTGGGAGCAAGAAGAATAAAGAACCCCTTGCTGTAGGTTCTCATTTGTGGGACTCAGGCAGGATCAAAGGCTGCAGTGTCAGTTCTGAAGCAGGAAATGTCCTCACAACACTGTGAAGCAGGCAACAGGGGTAAGCAATTTGTAAGGAAGGTGTAGTGGGAGCTGGAAAACATGACCCACAGGTCGACTGTGCACCTTCCTTCTCTCTGGGCTGTATCCCTGTGGCCCTTGTGTTTCACAAGGACTTTAGGAAATGCTTATGGTCAGTATCTGGTGACTTCGGTGTGAGAAATTAAACTCATGCTCTGCTTATTTTGCAGAATATAAGTCCAGACACACTGCTCGTTGATACAAGGTTTTAGTCTTTGCTGTCATTCTTTTGATTTTAAGAATGTTGTTCTCCAGATGCAATTGGAAAAGTCCAACTTCTAATTCATGATAAAAGGGGCAGAGAATTTTTCTTCCAAGAACATCAGACCAATACCCCAGTGGATAGGTTCCTCAATCATACTCACTTGCCAGTAGTACTAAACTATCAAAAGTGTCTGGATATTCGTGCCTGGATTTTGCAGCTCTGCTGCTTCAAGAAAAGCATTGGAATGGTCCCCTTATTTACTTCTGGAGTTCTGTCAAATAAACTGAACTCAGGGCAGATGAGGAATCATCTTAGATGGGGTTCTAACATCAGTATTTTACTCACTGGGCCAAATTCTTTCATATTTGTTCACTGTCTAGTCAGGAACACTGTGGTAGATGCACTGATTTAAATGGGCCAACAAATGCATCAAACAGCCCAAGAAGCTGGCGTATGAGAACAACCATAATCAAAAATGTGGATCCTCCTAGTGCAGTGCCCAGACTACCAAGTTTGGCTTCTCTGGACTGCTTGATGACTCTCATGGGCAAACAACTCTACTCCTCCACCGATATCTGGGAGGGAAAAAAAATTCTCTGTGCCTTATTTGTGAAAGCCAACATGGTAAGGGTTATGGTGAGCCCCATAAAACAAATATTTTAGGTTGAGGATGAAGGAGGATCAGCATGGTTCACAGTTCACCACTGTTTTGCTGTGATTCTGGCCAATGTGGCTGGCAGCACAGGGACCTCTTTATCAGTCCTGTTGTTTGGCCTCAGACAGAAAGTGTGTTCATGACTTGAGCAGATGTTTCTGCTTTTAGGAATCAGCCGTTTCCTCTTTTCCAGAAGCACATGCCAGCACAGTCAATATCTGGAAACCTGCTGCTTCACAGTAGGTCCAGAGTCTAAACTGGTACTTTACTAGAAAATGACAATAAAGCAGTTTGAATTGCTTTTCATCCTTCATGCTCTTAATGGCTTTCAGGTTCATATGAGACCAATCAATTAATCCTTGTTCAGACCTAGAGGAATGGGATGTTTCCTACGCTCTGAACAGGAAAGAAACCCATAACAGAGATTACCAATCTACTTACTAAGACTTATGTTAGCAGTATAGTCTAACAGAGCCTCCAGCTGGGGTTGGGACTACAGATTTGCAATCTTGTAAATGCCTAATGTTCACTAGTCATATGCTAATTAATTGCTAAATCACACAAGGCAAATCATAATTATTGTTTCAGGTTAGCAATTCTCCCTGACCTGATTGCATGCTTGTTGTTTGGAAGAATTAATGAATGAAGCTCATTTAGGAACACTCACCTGTATAATCCACAGTTTTGGCTCTGTTAGTTTTTGTTTTCAAATGATGAAAAACTCTTTTTGATCTGAATTTTGATCTGGCCTGCTCTCGGATGGATTCTGCTACACTTCATCATTCTGCGAGGTCAATCAAGTAGTAAGAGCTCACAGAGATGAAATGATAATTGCTCTGGTCTTGCAAACATTTTCAGTGGGCTGAATGTGTCACACTTGGCTAGATTTGTGCAGTCTGGGGTACTTGAAGTTTCTCATTTCAGGACTTCTTTCTGGAGCCAACTGGGCCACTTGTATAGCAAGCCCAAGGTTTTCTAAGTTTCTTTCCTTATTTACCCCATGTAATGCCAGCACTTGGTAAAAACATCCCTGCTGAAGTTTTTGGTGAACAGAGGCACAGGAACTGCTAAGTGCCCTTCCAAAAATCCCATTAAGATGAGAAGCAAAACTCCTGTTGAACCCAGGCACACAGAGTCAATCTTTTACTTAAAAAAAAGAAGTAATGTTAACAGCATATTTGAAAACTGATCAAAGAACACTTCTCCTGCTCTTTTGTCATATGGTCCTGTGCACCCAAAATTCTCAGTGAAGGGAGTCAAGGGGTTATCAGGAAGCTTTCTGGCTGACAGTCAGGCATATTCACATGTGAGGGCTGGCTGACGTGGCTGAAGTCATGAGGATGCAGAGGATACTGCCTTGGCTCTGAAAGCTCTTACTCAGCTTGCTATCTAAAAGTGTCCCAACCCATCAAGCCTAATATGTTTAGATCCCTTCCAATCCTTATCTGTTAGTTGTGTGGTGAGAAGACTGACTTGGCAGCTCTGAACTGACAGTCTAGAAACTGGAGTCATTTCCATGCTGGGATAAGGTAGTTCTGGCAGTCCCGAGAGTAACTGTGCAGGAGGGATGAGGCTGCTGCATAAATCCCTAGTCTGGGGTTATCTCACCAACAACCAGATGCTGATCTGCCTACTGTTACTAGTCAAGGTCATATCTGAAAGATTTTGATGGTTGACCTGAACTAACCAACTCCCAAGGCTGCTGCTCCCTGCTGCTCTGTGTTCTCTGGTTCAAACTGGGACTGCAGAGGAGCAACCCTAGGCAAGGGCAGCTGCATGGGGTCCTGATGGAAAAAAAGAAAACAAGAGGAAAAGAGGGCTGTGGCTCCTGCGCAGTAGATGACTCAGGAACGTTGGGAGATTTTTCTAGCAAGGAAGAAGCTGCTGCAGATGGAGGGGCATTCCCTCCACCCTGTTGTAACTCTAGCCAGCTGGCGAAGCAGCACAGCAGACACTCAGTGGCACTGGCCCCAGCCCAAGTCCCCGTGCCA